>NC_045798.1:88917797-89047797 GCF_009873245.2 Balaenoptera musculus | reverse complement strand
ATGGGTATTTATTTGTTGAGTGGTAATCCAACAGTATTTTATTTATTTTCTAGTTCAAATTGTTCTGGCTTTGAAAGGAGACATGCAGAAGGCCAATAGACACATAAAAAGATGTTCAACATTGCTAATTATTAGAGAAATGCAAATCAAAACTACAATGAGGTATCACCTCACACCTATCAGAATGGTCATCACCAAAAAACTACAAATAACAAATGCTGGAGAGGGTGTGGAGAAAAGGGAACCCTCCTAAACTGTTGGTGGGAATGTAAATTGATACAGCTACTATGGAGAACAGTATGGAGGTTTCTTAAAAACTAAAAATAGAGTTACCATATGATCCTGCCATCCCACTCCTGGGATATATCCAGAGAAAACAATAATTTGGAAAGGTAAATGCACCCCTATGTTCATAGCAGCACTATTCACAATAGTCAGGACATGGAAGCAACCTAAATGTCCATCAACAGATGAATGGATAAAGAAGATGTGGTACATATATACAATGGAATATTACTCAGCTATAAAAAGAATGAAAAAATGCCACTTGCAGCAACACAGATGGACCTAGAGATTGTCATACTAAATGAAGTAAGTCAGAAAGAGAAAGACAAATACCATAAGATATCACTTACATGAGGCATCTAAAAATACAACAGAAATGAACATATCTAAGAAAGAAAAAACAGACTCACAGACATAGAAAACAGACTGGTGGTTGCCAAGGGGGAGGGGGTGGGGGAGGGAAGGATTGGGAGTTTGGGGTTAGTAGATGCAAACTATTACACATAGGTTCTATGCATAATAAACTATTACACATAGGTTCTATGCATAATAAACTATCCCACAGGATGTGCCCAGGCATGATGTGGCTTGAATGACACTTTACCTCTGTGTCTTCTACCCAGCATCCCCAGCCTAATCTATGTGTAAAATATTCTATGTGTAAACTATTACACATAGAATAAACAACAAGGTTAGTAGATGCAAACTATTACACATAGAATAAACAACAATAACAACAAGGTCCATAGAATAAACAAGTTCTCTGTATATCACAGAGAACTATATTCAGTATCCTGTAATAAACCATAAGGAAAAAGAATATAAAAAAGAATATATATATATATATAAAACTGAATCACTTTGCTGTAAAATGGAAACTAATACAACATTGTAAATCAGTTATAATAAAATAAATTTTAAAAATTGTTGCACTTTGGCCACTGGGATTCCCCTCAGTCTCTCCTCGTGCCCTTGACTTACCCTATTGTGGGTTTTGGTTTTGAGCACATCTGTACTTTGTGGTCTTACAAGCTGCTCCAGGTCCTCTTGAGTTTTTCCTGCCCCAGTTCTGGGATGAGCCACGTCTCGACAATGCTGGTTCCTTTTTCTGGACAATCCTATCAGAAACCCAGATCTGGGCACCAGGTGTGTCATTGCTTCCAGACCCTCTCAGCTGATGATTCTGATGCTGCCATACTGTATACAGGGCTGGAGGGTGGCTGGGGCCAGGTCCCCGCGTTGGAGTGACGGTATGGTGGCAGACCAAGTTTTAGACACTGGTGTGAACCCATGTAAAGCCCATGGATGCAGATGGACACACACAGAAGTGGTCATGGATACCGACATGCATGGGTTCTTGTTATGTCAGCTGACCCTATGTCTGACTGGTTCCTCTTCTGCACCAAGTTAACCCGAGAAGCCGAGGGTCTCATGGTGGGACGTGCAAGGCCAGTGGCTATGAAGGAAGCATGGCAATGTTTACTGCTGGCCGAGGGGCGGAGAGGGGCTGGGAGATGGACAGCGCCAGGGCCAGCCATCACGCGAAGGCGCCTGAGGTGCCCGGAGTGTCCTCGGCCGGCAGCCTGTCCCCGCACGTGGGGCTGCCTTCTTGTGGTTTCGACAGTTTTTCAGGTGACCTCCCTCCTGCTCAGAGTCTTCACATCCCTCAGAGCCCCGAAAGCAAAGACGAGATGGCTTCACCCCAACATTTGAAGGAGCATTTGAAGGTGCAATCCTTTCACCAAGAATTCTGTACTAAATCCTTCACTCGTCACACCCCATCTACTGAGCTACCCCTGTGTGCTATTTGGCCATCCTCACAGAGAGCATCAAGGTGGGTCTGCACCCGCCCAGGAGCTTGGCAACAGGGAGGGCCTGCCCTGTATCACGGGGTGGTGGTGGGGCCCTTCACCCACACGGGCCAGATGACTGCGGACAAGAAGAGGCATAGAACCTGGCTTTGCCCAAGTTGGACGCACTCGTGAGACTGGAGGTGGGCACAGTGCCAAGGCCTCAGCACATCGGTCCTGCAGCTCAGGGGTCCTGGAGACAGTGGGCACAGGGGGATGAGTTCTGTGCCTACAGCTGGGACCTGGGTAGACAATGACTCCAGGCCCACCTGCAGTGAAGACACCGGATCAGAATCCCACTGATGTGGCCCAGGGCCATCCATCACTGACTGGGATGCCTGGGAACCTAAACTTAGTAGGAAAGAGAGAATTCAGCGATCCGGGTCAACATTTGGGCATTTGGGTCAATGCAGTCTGGTTCTGGGTCCCCGGGAACGGCTCAAACACCTCATGGGCACCACTTCGCTCCCATAACCGGCCCAGCTGAGCCAAGCACGTAGCCCACAGCCCACCTCTCGCTGCTCCTTCAATAAAGCTCCACTGTCCTGGCGTCATCGCAATAAAACCAATCACAGTGGAATAGTTTGATGTGTGTGTGAGTCACAAATATAGTTCCCCAGGCCACTGTTCTAAATTAGTAGTAGTTAAGCACCCATTGATGGGAGCTTAAAGTGGTACCCAGCGGGTCCCCCCCTTGAGCCCTGCATTAGCCCAGAAAGCCGGGAGACATTCAGAGGACGAGGTGTGCACTGCATCCATTGGGGGCTTCGCCAGAAATATTTGGGGGACCTATTCATCTTTTTCCTTCCTGCAATGATATAATGATGTCTGTCACAAGGGCATTTTTATGCCAACAAATCCCAGTGTCACACGCGGGCCTTATAGAAGCTGGAGGGGTTTTTTTTTTCTTCCTTCTTTCTTTTCTTCTCTGAGTCTTTTCAGACTGGAATACTGAAGTCTGAATTAGATGCAAACGGATTCTTTCAGACCTTCTCCGTGACAATGGGAGCTTGAAAGGAACATATTTGAAAGCTTGAACTGCTCCAGTTTTCTTGCAAAAAGACTTAGGTCCCCTGAGTCGGCCAATTATAAATTATAGTGTAGGTGAACCCTTTCTCTCCCATTCACTGGAGCTGATTCTGTGTCATTAATGTTACTATGCTGATACCTTGCAAGTAGAGAAAAGGCTTTTCATATCTCATTAACATTACAGAGAACCGAAATGAATTATGTGATGGATGAGAGCTACGTCGTAGGTAGAGCTAATTCGGTTCCTACATTTTAATAAGCGCCGTGCCAGACCTCTCCTGTTCCAAACAGCCTGCTAATCCTCTGCGCTGCTTTGCACTGACCTCATTGGCACAAAGATGCCATTGGCCGAGACTCCGGCACCGTTACACTTGAATCAGCTGGTGTGAAATTCTAGCAGTGCTCTCTCCGTGCCAAAATCAGGCTTCGTGCTCTCACCCTTTCATCACCCAAATGGTGAACAGCGTCATGGAAATTGCTGGTAGACTCGGAAGCTACAGGCAGAACATCGGAGATCTTCAGAGGAAAACATGAAGATCTACACCTAGCACGGGGTCAGATCTGTTTCTATAACTTCTTTCCAAAAACACATAATAAGTAATAAATAAGCCAAAGCAATACCCATTCATCTCAAAGATAATTTATTTCCAAGATTTTAGAAATTTGATAGCCACCTACCAGTACCCCATCCTTAGGCTGGAAATACATAAGTTGTCACAACTAGAAAGAGAGTCAGACTAACTTTGAGACTGACCTTGAAAACAGTTAAATCTGCCCTCCTTTTAGGATGAGAATGCAATTGTCATGTACTATTTTTGTAAATTCTTAGCTGGATTAATCACTCTCAACGAATATTATTTGCTTCCATTAGGTGTGGCTAGTTATTAATTATTTACTGTGAATGAATCAAAGAGGCTGAGAGATGGATGTTTAAGCCTTAAATTAAAATTTAAATTCATATCACAAAAGGACCCACAAGTGTTCGGCTAATTAGATAAGAAATTATCAAACAACCCCCCCCCCA
The DNA here is from genome assembly GCF_009873245.2 of Balaenoptera musculus. Taxonomy (NCBI): domain Eukaryota; kingdom Metazoa; phylum Chordata; class Mammalia; order Artiodactyla; family Balaenopteridae; genus Balaenoptera; species Balaenoptera musculus. The sequence continues at coordinate 89,043,609 of NC_045798.1, read as the reverse complement.
CCCCCCAAATAAACCTTATGACTCTCCACTAAGCAATAATCATGTATTTTGAATCCAGGTAATTTTAAAAGGTCATCGTTTACTTCATGTAATTAGTTCCAAGATGTCATCGCTCGGAAACCAGCAGGGTAAATATGTCACTAAGATCTCACTGCAACTGTCCTATCAGGACGGGGGCCTGTCTTGTCATGGCTGCACCCACAAATGCCAAGCGGTTTCTCTCTGTTGAGGTTTGATTAATTAAATCAGAGACGTGCCCCATCTACACTCGCGTCAGCCTGTTGCGTTAGCGACGTCTTCTCGGTCTCAGGTCCCCAGCCCGCCCGCCGCCCTGCCCCCTGCAGCCCACACGGCCTGGGCTCCTTCTGCAAGGGGACACTTGCTCCACATATGTCCATACGCTGTGGCCAAACGCACCACATGCCAAGGAAGCGCTCAGGTGCAGACATCACTGATGGGGCGTAAAACTCGTGTCTTCCCAGCAGAGCATCAAAACAGAAACTTGTTTTTAAGGTTTTGATTATCAGACAGATTTGTTATAGAATCTAAATTCTGCCTTACTGGAACCTACTGCTTCACCAAACAGAATTTCTTCAGTATTAACTTGAATGTTTTGTTTATACATGGGAGTCACACGAATCTTTTTTAAGCTACATTGTCTTCTCTGTGCAGGAAGAGGATTAACAATGATCTTGAAGTCATCCAGCTCCCAAAATACATCTTGAGGTCGGCAGTTCCACAGGAGGGGTGAGGTTTTGAAAATCTTCTATTCACAGCTAACACTTTCCTTTAATAAAGCCTTACAGGAACCCAGAACATCACGAACAAGTAAACGCCGTGATTTATGAGTGTAAGTTGTACAGCCACTTGGCAACTTCTTACTGTTTGAACGAGTAGGAAGATCGGGCCTGTTGGCAGCAGGGCGGTGGGGGGATGGGGGAAAGAAGCCACTTTCTGGTACAGAAGTTCAAACGTGTAATGGTGACCGAAGTCAAGGCAGGGCTGGCAGCATGGTAACCCTGCTATGTTACTGCTAAAAACTCCATATTTTAACAGTCTTTTTAAATGCATGGTTGGAGGATCAGAAAAGGGAAATCCTCAGAGGCCAGAGGTGAGAAGAAAGAGGAAATCCACAGGGATGAGAGATCTCTATTCCCTGCCCGCAGAGTTGGATAGCGGATCCACGCAGAGGCTGCGTGGGGAAAACACTGCCGCTGCTGAGAGGGGCGGCCCCACTGGGGTCTGGGATAAAATCCACAGAATTGCGGGAAAAATTTCAAGCTAAAATTTTTGTTTTTAAATGTCTTAGTTTGGTAGTGAGAAGAAGTGGAAATTTTCTCGGGGAATAAACTTGGACCGAGGCTTCCGTAATTTTGCACAAAAGTAGTTCTGAGAAACACGGATCCAGAACCAAAGTCACTCTGCACTGTAGAACTCAGCACCATGGGCAACAGCCAGCAGAACCATGAAGATGAAGACCCAGCAAGAACACAGGTACTGGAATTATCAAGTACAGACCACAAAGTGAGTGCAGTTAGTATGTTTAAAAGAAAGAAATTGGGTCCTAAAAATAAAGAAGCAATGAGAGGCTGATGAAATGGACAAAGTAGTTTTGAAAAAAAATCAGATAAAACTCATATGATAGAATTTAAATTAGAAACTCATTCATGGATTAAATGAATGAGCAATTAAAGAGAAATTAACCAAACCTGAAGAGAGAAGTGAGCTGGAAGATGGAGCTGAAAACAACAGAAAGGGAAAAAGAAATTTAAAAAAAAATAGGGAGTATGCAAGACAGATTTAAAAACATGGACTAGCATAGAGTGAGAAAGTTAAATACATGCCTGATGAAAATTCCAGGAGGAGAATACAGAGAAAATGAGAGAGAGGCAAGAATCCGAGAGACACAGCTAAAATTTCCCTGAATTAATGAAAGACACCAATCCTCAGATTTGAGAAGCCCAATGAATTCCAAACAGGATATATCAGAAGAAACATGCATTTAGCTGTATTGTAATCAAAGTGCAGAAGCTTTGAAAAGCAGCCCCAGAGAAGAGAAAGCTTTCATACTTAGAAATAAGACGTTCAGCCCACAGCTGAGCAACAGCACAGAAGAGAGCGGAAACTTCTGGGGGGAGAGAACTGTCCTCACCTGCTGTCTGCCAGGAGGAAGGGCATGATGATGATGTCTGCAGAAAGATAAAAACTGAAATCCTCTACTACCTTCAGATACTCACAAATACTAAGTTATTTTCTTTTTTCCTGGACGAACCCAGGAAAAAATCCTAAGTGGTTTTTTTTTTTTTTGGTAAAAATCGAAAAGCTTATTCTTAAATTTATATGAAAATGTAAGGAACCTAGAATAACCAACCAAACCATTTTTTAAAAAAGACCAATAAAGTTGGAGAACTTTGATACTACCTGATTTCAAGATTTATTGTAAAGCTACCATAATCAAGATAGTATTGCACTGCATAGAGACAGAAATTTAGTTCCCTGGAACAGAATAGTACAGAATAAACTGACACGTGTAGGACCAACTGATCTTTGCCAAAGGTACCCAGTCAATTTAATGAGAAAAGGATGCTCTTTTGGGCAAATGGTGCTGCAGCAATTGGTTACCTTTATAAAAATATATAATAATAGGTAATATACATTACATATAATATAAATGTAACATTTATTTTTTGTATATAATATGTGTGTAATATATTATGTATACTATATATTATATATTTGATCCCTACCTCATATTATACAAAAGTATACTGAAAATGCTCAAAATGGATCCCAGAACCTAATATTAAAGCTAAAAATATAAATTTCTAGAAAAAATTAGGAGAAAAATCTTAAAAACTTTAAGCAAAGATTAGACACAAGTTTCTTAAATGAGACACACAATTCACAAATTATGAAAGAAAAAAGAAATTGGATTTTGTCAAAATTAAAAACTTTTCAAAAAAAAAAAACAGTTAAGAAAACAAAAAGGCAATTTGAAGTCTAGGAGCAAATGTTTTTCAAAAATGGATCTGAAAAAGCACTTGTACCTAGAATTATAAAAGAACAAAACCAAAAAGCCAACGACAGCACGAGGAAACAATGTAACATATGCAACAACGTGATAGACGTACACGAAAAGATGTTTAGCATCACGAGACATCAGGGTAAGGCAAATCAAAACCACAAGGTCACCACCACACAGCCTCCAGAATGGCGAGTACAAAAGACTGACCCCGCCAAGCGCTGGCGAGGACATGGGGCCACCCCTGCTCTCGCGCTGCTGGTGAGGGTGCAAGATGGTGCCTCCACTTGGGAGAACGGTTTGGCAGTTTGTTATTAATTGAAATATGTATTTTCACGTGATACCGAAATGCCATTCTTAGGTATTTACCCCAAAGAAATAAACACATTTGGCCGCAAAGCCCAAATAGTCATCAAACAACATGTGTGTCAACTAGAAAACTGATGAACAAAGTTTGGTATACCCATACCAGGGAATACTCCTTGGCAATAAAGAGGAAAAAAATCCCTGATATATGCAACAGCGTGCATCATGTTTAATGAAAGAGGCCAGAAAGACTGCTTCTCATGAAATTCCAGTAAAGACAAAGCTTCGGCCTAGACAGTGAGGACCCTAGGATCGAAGGGATTTTGGGCGGGGAGGACATATTCTCTACTTGGGAGGGGGGGCTGAATAGCCCTTCCCACTTGTCAGAAATCATCGGATTTTATGCTTTAAATTCGTGCTTTTACGGTTTTATTGCGCGCAGCTTATACACCCATAAAACTGAGCAAAACTAAGGTGCACCACATCCAGAGACACTGGAGTGAGAGCGAGAAGAGAGAGAGAACGGACCCAGGTCCTCTTAAAAGTCTCAGTGTGAGGAAAAGCAGAGGCAGGAGCACATCCTTGGGAGCTACGCAGCGTGTGAGCGTGTGTGCACATGTGTGTGCACGCGTGTGCGTGTGTGAGCCTGGGTGTCTCCAGGCCGCGTCCCGGTTCACGTGCTAACCCTCCTGTTTCTGGTCCTTCCTCCTCCACATCTGCAGACCATGGCCCACGGGGTCTCCTCACCACCCGCGTCCATCGCCCCACTCTCCCAGAAAAGGCAAGGTCTGCTGTATTCGGGAATACGGCGGCTACAGGGGCGGGGACCTCCACTCTCTGAGGCTCCAGCCTGAAGTCACACACCGGCTCTGCCCTATGCAGGGCTACGTGCACCAGGGTCTGGGCCTCAGAGGATGCCCGGGGCTGCCGTGAGTGTGTGTGAGGCTGACCCCCCGAGTTCAGGAGGAAATTGCCGGCACCGTGACAAGGTGGGCGAAACTCTGGTCATGAGGACAGCAGGGCAGGAAGGGGATCATCCATTAAAGGTGAGCACTTAAAATGGGACCTCCTTTTGTTGTCATCAAAGGGCAAGAATCACAAAAGCAGCATCACAGGGGCTGCATGCAGAAGCCTGGATGTTGTTTGGAATCATCTGACCACATTCTGAATAAGATGGACTTAGGCTGATAAACATAAGACCAAAGGGAAGTCAAACACCCAGCCAAGGACCACGGAACTCATTCTGTGAGCCAGGGAAACAGTCTCTGAAAATTAAGGGTTTGAGATGAAAAGGGCTTCTTTTCAGAAGCTGGATGCTAATATTAAGACTGCCAGAGAAACTGATTCGGGGGCCACTGAAGAGTCCAAGGTAGACGGTTCTAGAAAGGCACAGACGTCCTGTGGGTGCGTGTTGTGTATCATGAGCCCTCCAAGACCACCACACTGCTTACGTCGTGTTGAAGAACGTGTTGCAGATTCACACCTTGAGTTCAAATTTCAACGAAGGGTAAAATAAATCCTTAGAGCTTTAATGCTCCGTATGTCGTCTTTAAGGAGAGCAGTGCACGGACAACCATGAAGCTGGCAGGCTGTTGACACAAGGGTGAATCCTGGTTACAACAAGAGCAACCAGAAAGCTCGCTTCTGCCGTGACACCTGCATAAACCCACACATGCGTGATTAGACGCTGGACCTGTTACGGGAGGTGACGCAGGCATCTCGTCCTGGCAGTGATGTGCAAACGGACATCTGAGTCCAGCTTGTAGGCAGTCCCCACCTTCCTCCACGACAGCCATCATGCTAGCTCTTCAGAAATTTGTATTTATAAATCATGTGTGATGATAAAAATAAAGAGTTCTGATTCAGCTGGGAAGACTATTTGTGGACATGAGATGGAGAGGGTTCCATTAGGGCGATTCACTCTTAGATTATTATTTTCTGTAAGCTTTAGTGTTCTAAAAAGATTTTATTTTCATGTAAAGTGCCTGATTCTGCAGTCTTCAGTAAGGCAATAACTTTTCATTAACTTCATTTTTCATTTTTATCTTTCTTTGAGTGTTGCAGAACACAGCATATGATTTTGAATGTCATGTAATAACCACTCTCTAAAATTATCTGCCCTTACTTCCATTTGACACTAATATTGATATGTTAAGTTAAGCAGATCTACAAATGTGGGTCTACATCGTTCTGCCTCGGGTGACAATAAGAACTGTCAGTTTTACATTTTCTCATTGAATTCATGTGGATAATGACTGCTGATTTTTTTTATTAAAAAAGTTCGTGTGTGTGTGTGTGTTGAGAGAGAGAGAGGGAGAATGAGAGAGAAAGAATTTCAACTGGCACCAAAAAAAGAAAAAGCAGTATTTCATATTTTTGATTTGTTTAAATGATTTAGATTTTGAAGATGGGATTAAAAGTGGCTTCCAATTTAAAACAATCTGCTGACTTACTTCCATTGTAAAAATTAGTGTGGCTTCTCAGTAAAAGTTTCATGCATTTAAAAATGTGCATATTGTTTAATCGTGTTGAAACAATGTCTGTACATGGCTTGGTAGATTAAATAATAAGGGAAGGACATAATGAGAAAAAGAGTCCCATCTCCTCCTATGCCTCGTCTCCCGAAGGATCCACTCTGAAGCTTACGTTAAGATTTTAGTATATAACGTATGGAATTACTGGTTGATTTGCCCTTTCTGACGTTGGGGATGGTTTTTCTGCTATGACCTTCCCACCATGGTTACAGCACTTCCTTTGTAACCCTGTGGAATGCATGTCTTCATCCATTTCCAGTCTTCTCAGTGATAGACTGCCTACTTCATAAGAAAGGGGTCCCAGAACCCTTGTTCTTCTCTGTCGTCCTTCCCTACTTCTGCTCCCTAACTTCTGTCCTCTGTTAGTTTACCTTTAAGTTGTAAGGGTTGACAACATTCATTTACTCTTTTCCCTCTAAGTGCATTTGAAGTTTCTAAGCTTTGTTGATAGATGGGTTCTAAAGGTTGAAATCGGTGGAAAGTTTTCATGCTGTGGATGTGAAGTGCTGCTCTGGGCAGCATGAGGCGGCACCCACCCCAGCTCGGCGGGTTTCCTGGAGTTGCAGCTGCTCTGGTTACCCTGTGCACAGACCACCCTTGGCGTGGGACCCCCAGAGCAATGGGATGTGGAGCTCTACTTAATTGCCTTTCTTCTTTTTAATTCACTTTGTACTCTCATGTGAGCCTCTTTCCCCTCTCCCTCTTTCTTTCCAAAGTCTCTAACCCCATCAGCACCACCCACTCCTCTGAGAGGTGGCTCTGTTGTTCAAGGTTCTCCTCGAAGGCTCTGCCCCCTGCCCTGATCTGGATCGTTCTCTGGGCCTGTGACGAAGGTGCCATGCTGGGCCGGATCCATCCTTAACAACCATCTGAGTGTTCTTCTTTGTTTCTCCATTGCCTTGTTTTCCTGGAGCAGGAAGGTGTGCACTCCTGATTGTCCTCCTGAGAAGTTGCCTTACACTTGATGGATAGTTCAGCTGGGTATGGAGCTCTAGGTTGAAAGCACATCTCTTCTAGAATTTTGAAAGCAGTTACCTAAGATTTTGTTTATGAAGAGAAATTTAGTGATGGTCTGATTCATTCCTTTGTAGAGACCATTTTCTCTTTTTCTTGGGGGGCTTTTGGACTCTATTCTTGTACTGAAATTTCGAAATATTTTAATTACTTGTTTCTTTGAAAACCCACATGTAGGGCCAACACGTCACAGTCTTTCCAAATAGAGGTACACATCCATCAGCTGGAGGAGTTATTCCCACTGTTCTTTGATTATTTTCTTCCCTCTACAAATACCTGGTAATCCTTTCCTGCCTGTTCGTTAAGAGCACAGAGCAAGTGGAAAAGCTGGCTGAGGGTTCTATGTACACGCACGGGCTTCCCCACTGGTAATCTTGCTTCCATGCTTTAGAACTTCTAGATGCCAGAAGTGCATCTCCAGACAGAGTGTGTTCAATTTATTTGAAGATTTTTTTCCCTTGGGGAGTAAATGTCTGGCTACTGAGTGGGTGTGTGAGGCCCCTCAGAGCTCTTCCTGCTAATCCTGGAGCCTGGAATAGTATCCCTGTTAATCCTGGGACCTGGCATAGTGTCCCCACTAATCCTGGAGCTGGGAATAGTGGCATTATGTGCAAAGGGATGCAGAGATGTGACCAGGGATCTGGACCTCCAGATGCTGAGCTGTCTGGATGAGCCGGGGCGGGGAGCCCAATGGAGTCCCCTGGGCCCTTACAAGTGGCAGAGGGGGTGGAGGGCTCAGCAAGGTGAGGTGGAGGGGGAGGCAGGAGAGATTCTTGGTTTGAGCAGGACTCACCTGCTGGCACCAGATTTCAGGAGTAAGGGGGCCACGCACCAGGGGCACAGGTGAGAACGACCCCCAGCGACAGGCAGCAAGGAAACAGAAACCCCAGGCCTACACCCACAAAGTGCATTCTGCTGACAACCTGGATCAGCCTGGAAGCTGACGCCCCAGGAGCCTCCAGGTGGAAGTAGACCCCTGGCTATGGGCCCACGGGGACCCGGAGCAGCTCCAAAGAAGCAGGGCCGCCGGTCTTCTGACCGGTGACCTTGAGCAGATAATTGAGCACAGCGGAAAGGGGCTGGGTGTGTGCAGAGCTGCTGCGCCGGGTGTGAGAAGGGGACGGGATGTCAGAGAGAAACTCCACCTGTAGACACTCAGTCTCCCTCCTTGGGAGATGGGGTCCCTCTGGAGCTCGGGTGACTCCTCGTCTGCTGCTGCCACCCTGCTTGCGCCCCAGTGCCCTCCCCCGCTGCCCTCCACCCACGCCCCTCTTCCTGAGCTCCTGGGGACTCTTTTCAACCCCCGGGTCTCCTGTTCTCTCTGTGGGAGCTTGAAATGCACTTTTATGTGTTTTCTACCAACTTAATACGGGTTTCAGGAGGGAAGGGAGTAAATGCCTATGCTCACGCCATCTTCTCGACCCCAGGTCCAAACGACATATTTTAAAATTTTGTCAATGAGGCTAAGTGTGCCGGGTTGGAATAATCCTGTTATTCTCAAAAAATAATAGGGTGCAGGGTGAGATCTCTGTCCTTAGAATTCAGTGTGAATTTCTCAGCTCTGCACACTCACAGCTCTGGGGCTTGCTTCGTGGTCCACACGTGGCGGACAGACATTCAGTCCGCAGGGCTCTGTGGGGAGTTACGTGCCCTGATGTCAGCTGAGAGGTGAACAGAAAATAAGCATGTGATGGGCCAGGCCCCCCCGCCGCCGGCAGCAGCCCTGCAGGTGGCCCAGGCGCCAAGGGACGCCTGCTTACTCGGCTGGATCCGTGCTGGCGTGACACCACGTCACGGCACTTCGCTTCCTCTGTCGTGTAGAACTGACGTCAGAATGGCTGTGCATCACTTCGGAGACACTCTCGTCTCGAACACAAAACAAGGTATTTGAGGAGATAGGCGTGTGTTTCCAAGGGATCCCTCCTTCTCTCCCTGGGGGAAGGGGGAGGAAGGAGATTCCGACCAGATAAGACTGTCTCAGGAGGAGGCCGGCCCCAGCCCTCCTCCCAGCTGTGAGTTCTCTGTCTGTCTGTCTCTGTCTGTCTGTCTGTCTCTCTCTCTCTCTCTCTCTCTCTCACACACACACACACACATGCCTCCTGTGAAAATGTCACAGGGCCCCAGCCCTCTTCTTTGTGGTGATCACAGAAGTTTGGCCCAGGCTGGGATACAGGGCTGGCTTCTGTGCTGGTGAGGCAAACACACTTGGTGGCACTTAATACGACACTCGTAGGAGTCGGGTGTGAGCGTCACCTCTGGGCCGACGGGAAGGGGACGCTGGCCAGTGCCCTTCACTAGCAGGGGCTGGAGCTGAGCTCCGCAGCCTGGCCGGCCACCCCACGCCCTGCCCTCTGCCCTCTGCCCTCGGCCGCGGGGAGTACGGCCAAGCTGGCAGCTACCACTCACCCCACAGCCAGTGCCCCTGCTGGTCCGCGTTCCCCACGCCTGCGGCCCTGTGCCCCTGGCAGCATCCTTGCCCTCGGGGACCTCAGATTCTTCACGTTCAGAAGCGGGACAAGACCCCCATAATGCCTGGTCCAGTCGACAACCAACGAAGGCAAATCCATCCCCTCCCCCGACCTGTGCTCCTGACTTGACAAGGCGGGGCCCCTGCGCCCCCAAGCCTCACTTGCCCCGCCCCCTGGCTCCATCCTGCGCCCCTTCCTGGTCCCTGAAGGAGGCTTGGGAGCAAAGGTTGACGTTAGAACAGGCTCAGGTCTGTTTAGAGTTCATGGCTTCAAATACCTGCAGGTGTTGCTGGTACCCAGAGTCAGTTCACACTCCCTGCTCCAGGGAGTAGCAGGGCGATGAGCCTATAAACACGCATAAACATCCGAGCAAGCACGTGTGTGTGTGCACGTACATGTGTGTATATGCATGTACATATGTGTGTATACGCAGGTGTATGTACATGTACGTTTATGTGTATGTGTGTATGAGTGTATGTATATGTGTGTATTTATATGTATAAGTATGTGTGTATGTGTGTAAGTATATGTGTGTACATCTGTGTATGTGTATATCTGTCTGTGTGTGTGTATATGTGGGCGTATGTACATGTGTGTGTAGGTATTTGTGTGTGTGTACATGTGTCTGTATACATGCGTCTGTTTATAAATGTATATATGTATGCACCTCTCTTTCAGTGAGTTTTTTCCTCTGTATAGATTTCAAGGTTTTGGTTTTGGTGCGGAGAAATGCACTAGGCGTGATAAACCCCTTTCACTAACAGACAGAAATAAATGCTTCCCACAAAGCGAACCATGAAGTATATTTTTCCCAGGGAGCTCCATTATTTTAAAAACAGTTGGTTTTCTTTTTTCATTTTTATTCCAAGGGCCAGGCCAGCCAAGCTCCCGCCACAGGCTCAGCTGTGTGTGACGGCTGTCCCGTGCCATCACTCATTTTCAGTGGACGAGGGGGAGCGATCGGGGGCATCACATCATCATCAAGCCAAGCGGCCCTGACACTCTGTAAAGGGGAGATAGATGGTGAGTTGGCTCCCACGGAAACTATTCTCCCAGCAAGTTCCCTTGATACCAGATTGCTTCTGTTTCTTTCCTTTTTCTTTTTTTTCTTTTCCGCCTTAAATGGGAATGGTGCAATGGCCCATATTTCTTGAGAGTCACCATTTGGTGGCAGGTTTCACCGAGAGGGGTCCAATGGGGAGGTCGAAGGACTCTCATTCAGTCCTTAAACCAGCAGGAATGTCACTGCAAGAAGCTGCCGTGATCCCGAGTCGTCCCACATGGATACAGAGACGTGTTAGGTCATGTGGTGTGAGGTCGAGGACACAGATGCGTCCGATCAGCTTCTAGCCCTGATGTTCCCAGCGTCGCTGAATCTCACCCAAGGGGACACGGAGTCGAGTTACTTCCTGGCTGTGAGAAGGGACGCTGCCTCTGCACTGATTCTGTGAAATGGGCACATCGATTCCTTAAAAAGAACAGAGGAAACAGCCTGGCGCCTTCTGAAGAAACAGGCGGATGGTGGAGGTCCCTTCACGCATTCCGCGCAGGACGTCGTGATAAATTACCGCAAACCAAGGGGCTTCACCCCATAGACGTCTTTTCTCTTGCAGCTCTGTAGGCCAGAAGTCTGAGATCAAGGCACTGGCGGGGCTGCCTCCCTCCAAGTTTCTAGGGGAGGATCCTCCAGGCTCTCCAGCTTCCGGGGCTCCTGACACCCTTTGCCTTGTGGCGGCGTGGCTGCAACACCTTCCTCCCTCATCACACCGTCACGTGTATGTCTCCAAATTTCCTGCTTCTAATAAGGACCCAGACATTGGATTTAGGGCCCTAGGAATCCAAAAGGATCTCAGGTTCACTCGATCATTTGCAAAAACCCTATTCCAAATAAACTCACATTCATAAGAACTGGGGTTGAGACATCAACATGCCTTTTTTGGGGACACACTTCAACCCACTGCACCTGCAATCCTGAGCAAACACAATTCTCTGTTTTGAGTCACATGTTCATGCATTGACTGATGCGTACACTTCCTCTGCACCTACTCTTTCAGCCACACGGAACTTTACAGTCCTGAGTTCTCTCAGAAGCATGCACCCCGCCCGGTGCCCAATGCCGGGGGCTCGAGCCTCCTCCGGAACTTCCCAATTAGCTGTAATCGGCTGAGAAAACGACACTCCTCCGTCTGCTTTAGATCAATACCTGTCTTGTTTCCCTTGCTTAGCAAAGCTTCTCTGTTCTTTGGCATCACTTCTAGTTACCCCCGACCCGGTCCAATACCTCTTTGGTACATATGCGCAGAACCCAGCACTATTGCTTTGGGAAACCCACTGCTGACACCCATCTGATTCTTAATAGTCTTGTTAGTTTCCCATTCCGGAATCAATGAAATTCACCTAAACCCAGGGTTGGCTCATACCTGTTTCTGTAACATCTGTGCTCTGCTGGGACAAAGCCGGCCACTGGTCACTCACGTCCACTCCCAGGGCTGCACTGAAACTGTGTCCCACGAGCGTGGAGGAAACCAGCCAGACAGGTAGCAACGATGGGAAGAGGAAACTGTATTTATCGTACAGAATAGCGCAAGTCTGACACAAAATTGGCCACTTACACTTACTCTTTTGTCAAGTCTTACCAGAAAATGACCGACCCCAATTCAGGTTTCTTCTGGATGAAGAGCAGCAGATCTTCTGGAAGCTTCCTTTTTCATTTGCATCCAGGCATCCTCACCAGCCAGCACGAGGCCAGCAGGAAGGGGTGCTCGCTAAAGGCCAGTTTAACTTATGGATTAATTTTTGTTGTTGAAAAGACCGAGATGAGGCCCTTCTCATGAGTCTTATTATTTGGGAAGTGCCTTTCCATGAGGCGGCAGATATCAGGCAGAAGTCCTGCTGACTCGCTTCCCGTTCTGATGTAAACACGGTGATTTCCCGAGGCTCCTGTCTGGGCGGCAGCTGGTTACTGACCCGCTGGTGACGGCTCCGTCCTGTCTCTGTGGTCGATGGCATCCCCGTGACCAGCCTGGGTCTGAAGTCAGGACGGTCATGACTGGTTGCCGGGGTGCATTTGCCTTTGAGGGCTTTGAGGGTCATGCTTTTAGTGAGGCTGTGATGCTATTTATTCTATAGGTTCTGGGGAGCTTAAAACAATGTAAAGGGAGGACAGGACAGCCGGTTGCCCCCCGTGTCATGCACTGTACCCTGAGCTCTGCAGGCTCCTCCCTCCGTCTTCCCCTCAGAAGACCCTGAGGTTGAGGATGGAGGCTTGGACGAGCCCACCACCCGCTCCAGGGCCAAGCGGTAGGATGAACCCTATCGGGGCTGGGCTTCCAGGGCGCCCTGCCCTGGGGGCTCGGCACACAGTGGCTTCACAAGAAATGCTACTTCCCATCTTTATTTCCACTGTAATTGTGCCCTGTGAATTCTGACTCCGGCTGCAAATCGGCTCTTTTCTGGGTCTCCAGCCTGCTGGCCTGTCCCACAGATTTCAGACTTCCAGCCTCCACGGTCTTCTCCCTCTTCATTTCTGTCTATCTAACTGTCTCTCCTTTTATATATATAGCTTTTATACACACACGTACATACGTACACCCTAGTGGTTCTCTTTCTCTGGAGAACACTGGCTGATACAGGAACCCCAGGAGCTCAGGGGATGGGAGAGCTGCTCTCACCTCTGCGATGTCAGTGACTGCACCCTGGGCCGAGCCAACCAGAGCTCAGGGGGCAGGTAGGGGATCCACCTGAGTCCGGCTAAGCCCAAGGCTGCAGAAAAGGGACGAGGACCCCATGCTGGCTGACTAGCTGGACGCTCCATGCGCAGGACCTTGTGAAGTGCTCTCCATCCGCCAGGCACTCAGGGGACATAGGGGTTTGGAGAAGTGAGGCAGACCCGGCCCTGCCTCGAGGGGACCCTCTGCATCTCCCCCAAGAACTCCTGGGTTGCAGAGAGCCGTGTAGCCAGGAGATCCCGGGCGGGTTGCAGCGGACAGGGAAGTGTCGCCATCTTGACGTCCCCTACAGCAAGCACTGCTGGCTGCGTGTGATTTCTATCTTGGCAGCTCAGGAAAGCCCAAAACAAAGCCAGGGCTTAATCTTCAGGCTTTGGACTTGTAAGTCCATTCCCAGAGTGCAGGGGATGTCCAAAACCCTACCTGACTCCAGAAGGGTTAAGAGGACGTGAAATGTTAAGATCCAGTTCCTAAGGCGTTCACGCTGCCTCTTCCTCGGTCTTTCTATAATTCAAGTCAGCAAAACTTTCCCACGTCCGATGTTCGCATCTGACTGGTTCCCTTGCAATCAAGTCTCCCTGCCCGGTGAGCAGCCTTAGGAGCCGGGCACCTCAGCCTTCTCTTGGTGGCATCAATCAGGGTGGACACAGGTGGCTGTGCCCTCCCGCCTGGGGCCCGTGAAGTCACCTAGGAGTTGACTTGCTCCCACGTGCCCGGCGGTGAGGGGCTGGGAGGCCAGGAGCCCCGGCAGCGCGGCCTCGGTCGGAAACTGTAACCCAGGTCAGCCTGGGACTCTCTTGCGGCCCGATTCCATGGAGGTGCTCAGCCATTGGCCCCTGCCTTTGCGCCCTGGTACCTTCCCTGCCCCGTGACGAGCCCCGCTCACTCCTGGAGGATGTGATGCTTTTCCTGCCAGGGTCTCTTGCATAGTTTTGAACGTTAAATACAGTAAATAAACCTGCCTTAGGTAAGTCGATGGGGGACTATTTCATCACCGTGGGGACCGCAAGGGGGACCAGCAAAGGCAGTTCCCCAAATCTCCTGATTCCTTCCACGTTTTCCTGTCCCCTGGAGAGGTGCTGGGGACGCAGCTGGGGACAGCCTGGCTCTATGAATCACTGCCTTTTTCTGCTCTGTCCTTTCGCCAGGGGTTTCCCGCTCAGGCTCAGTGAGGACAGCTCCAGGCCTTGCTGTGACTGCTGGGTACCAGGGGCCGGAAGGCGGCGGACGCGGGCGGAGAACCTGGGACCCACGGCCCCGCTCCTGCTGTGGGCCTGGCTTCCTGGGCAGCGCCGACGGTGCTGGAGCCCGGGAGCCTGTTTCACCCACAGACGATGCTTCTCTGCTGATGCCTGTTTCCCCCCCAGGGGCGTCGCGCAGTCAGTGCTTTTCCCGGGAGCCCCACTTCTCCCCGGTCCCCTGTGAGTGCCCACCAGCCGCCCTGCCGGAGTAAGAAGGGCTGCAGGGTCCCCGCCCCGCGCTCCTGCGGCCGTTCTGTCCCGGTGCTGGTCTCAGGCGGCTGGCAGTGCCACGCTGACGAGCCCACCCTTCCACTGCCCTGGGGTCGTGCAGAGCCCCTACACCCAGGCCTCCTGGCGCCAGGTTCTCAGGACCTGGGACGCGTCCATGCTCCCGTGCCTCATTCTTCTCGTGGAAAAGCTTGCTGGGTTTTCTTTAGGACTTGGGTGCATGGGGCGGGGCTGGGGGACCCAGTCGCCTTCCTTTCCCTAAAATATCTACCCCCTTTACTTGGTGCATTGTTAAAGCGACCCCTCTTCTCTCAGGACACAAGACGCCTCCTGTAAACAGATTCTTAAAGGGGCGATTAGACGACACTCCAGACACAATGAGACAGACCCAGGGTTTAGCAGTCCTCAGTTTGGTGTGTTTTCCAAAGCTCCCTAATGCGTGGCCCTTCCCTGACTCAGCCAGAGAATTATTATAATAAACAGGCAAAGAGCAAAAAGGATAAACTTCTAGGTTATTTTTCCTTAAACTTTCAAAGTAAGCTCTTTAAATGAAAAGGGACGGTTTTGAGGAAAAGGAAGAATAAGTGTGAGGCCATAACCCTGACGGGAAGAGACTAGGGGAGGAGCTGACTTCTCCCGCCCCGGGAGCCTGGAGGTGCGGTCACCTGCGTGTGGTCACCTGGGTTTTTGGGGGAGAGGAACAGAGCAATCACGGCAAGGATGCTGATTCAAGAGGACAGGGTCTCGCGCTGGGGGAAGGATGGGGCCACACGGAGCGTAACAAAGTCAGCATGGAACACGGCTGGGGATCATCCCTTCTGGGTCCAGCCAATGCTTGAGCCCATCCACCGTGGCTTGAGAAGCGAACACTACACCCCTTGTGAACTCTGACCAGGTGTCCCATTCCTGGGCTCTCGTTTCTGTCAAATCACGACCTTCGACTGAAGGCTGACCCCATGCTGCTTGTGGGTCACGGAGTCACTCCTTGCCTCACCTTGACACTCTGTTGAGTCCCATCCTAAACCCCACCTCTCCAGCTGGGGGGGCTTCCATCACCCTAGCCCCCCACCTGCCACCTACAGAGACCTTGTGGAATTGTCTAATTACCCCTCTGTCCCCCACGTGCTCTGAGTTCCCTGGGGGCAAGGACAATGTCTTACGCATCACCATGTGCCGGTCCTAATGGGGTCGCACACAACAGGTGCCCGGGGGTGTTTGGGGGATGAATGAGTGCACGGCCGCCCACAGCTAATGGGACAGCTGAGGTGCAGGTACTTCTTGGACATAGTTCTTGGGACGTTAACTCAACATGAGAAAAATGTTTATTATATGATTGGACCTAGGTGTGGAATTTCTATTTTTCCCTGGACTTTGGTTTTTCTTTTAATCCTATGAGATCAAACACACTCTTTTTTTAAAAAAAAATAACAACAGGGCGCAAATAGCTTGGTTTGTCCTCATTGGATCCTCTTGATCTCAGCACCCTATGGATGTGGAAAGCTGGAATTGCCACAGAACAAGAATAGTTGCTTGGTCCACATGGCCTTCGAGTAGTAAGCAAACCCCATTTTGAGGGAACAGAGCCGGATGTAAGATGCAGCATGAAGACTCGTGCTGGTGAATTCATCATTGCCGTGAAACTATATGACTATCTTGATATTTAACAAACTCACTTGGTAAATTTCAGTATATGCCTCAGTTAAAAAAATAACTCTATTGGTTGTGAATAGAAAAATACTCCTTTAAAATGAGTTTTAGAAATCAGTATCAAACTAAATCACAGATGTCAAATTATAAAGTCCATTAGGTCAGGGGCCCATGTGCTGTAGCATCACACAGGTAAACGACCACCATCATTTAAAATCAGACTCACCTGCTTTGCCTCAGAGAACACACTTCATTTGTTCTCGAAATCAAATCTCTTTAAAAATATTAATTATACAGTATTGGCTGTATGAATGCAAACCTAATTTTGGAAAATCTTTGAAGAAGAAGTCATCCGTATTTTTGTTGGTATGTGGAGTGTTTTGCTGTATTCCAGAGGCAATCCATACTTTCTAGCCAAAAGTACATTGTAGTACTCTGCAAGGACGTAGGGACAAAAAAGATATTTTTGCAGAAATTAATGGATATACACAACTGAATTTCCATGAAAGGAATTAATTATATAATGGAAATACTGCTAAAACTTAAAGGAAATAAAGAGGACTTTTTCCTTTTTTTCAAAGTGGTAATAATTTAAAGAATGTTTAATGAAACCAAATCACATCTTAAACCCAAAGAGAATGTTGTTTTTTTAAATTAAATGCCACCCAGAAAATTTTAAGGCATGAATGAAAATATTGACACAGTTCACCAAATTTATACCAAACATGATTAGAATCCTACAGCTTCTCATGTCATCTGAACAACTATCTCTTTGTCAAAAAATGTGCCAGAGAACTGGAAAATAGTTTCCCAATTATTTGGAAGTCTGTTCTTGATTTCCATTCAATGTCAAAAGTCTCTTCTTATAATCATTATGTCCTTTAATTTTTCAATTTTAGAAGTATGCTGCACATTGATTTTCTATATTTTAATATATGGAAATTAGTTGGAAATGCCAGCTCAGGGAGCTTAGTTCCATTACATATACTAATTGGTGGCTGAAAGTTTAAACTTGATTGGAGCAAAGGTTATAATTGTCTTATAGTAATTGGATTTCAGTTTGTCAGAAAGTACACAACTTGTCCTGTTTACCAAACCTAGAGCATCAGGTAGGGAGTTGTACATTTTGCTTGGCTGTGCGTGTTTTCTTTTTTTTAATATACTTTTTAAACTTTTTATTTTATATTGGAGTATAGTTGATTAACAATGTTGTGTTAGTTTCAGGTGTACAGCAAAGTGATTCAGTTATACATATACATATACATATATCTATTCTTTTTCAAGTTCTTTTCCCATGTAGGTTGTTACATAATATTGAGGTGTTCCCTGTGCTATACAGTAGGTCCTTGTTGGTTATCCATTTCAAATACAACAGTGTGTACATGTCAATCCTAAACTCCCACTATCTCTCCCCCCACCCTTTCCCCCTGGTAACCATAAGTTCGTTCTCTAAGTCTGTGAGTCTCTTTTTGTTTTGTAAATAAGTTCATTTGTATCATGTTTTTTAGATTCCACATATAAGTGATATCATACGATATTTCTCTTTCTCTGTCTGACTTACTTCACTCAGTATGACAGTCTCTAAGATGTGCGTTTATTCTTAGATGGTAGAGGTGGGCGTGTCGCCTCTGGGATCTAGTGGGTGCTGCCTGGGCTGCCCTGGACCCCCCGGGTGTAACGGGCCCTCCATCCGCAGAAGGAGCGTGTCCACGACAAGTGGTGCCCCCTGTTGGAGATGACCAGTTCCCTCCTACGGACTGTGGTTGGTGCTTCCAGGTATCCAAGGGCAGGTGGGATGTGTACAATTAAAATAAAATGGCAGCATAAAATATCAGTAGCTGTTTAAAAGTGGGCAGGTTAAAGGTTCTCTGTGTAATATAATGTCCAGAAACTCAGAGAGTTCTTTAGGGCACAATTTATTTACAGACATCAAGATTATTTTTTCAAGTGTGATCTCTTTCAAGTGCAAGCATGTCATCTTTAATTAATGCATTTGATTTTGAAACATAGTTTTTACAGCTGAATATGGACTTACGGCCAACCTCAGGTGTTACACACTTGCGTGGTCAGGACAGCCCTGAGGTCAAGGCCCAGAGGGCAGCTGTGGGGCAGAGGGCAGACCCAGCTCCGTGCTGGTTCCATCCTGGCATTAAGTTGCTCCCAGGAACCACATCTTTTGATAGAATTTGTCCACCAAACAGCATCTGCTAAATAATAGTCTATTTTTATTAATAGCATACAAATATATACTATTACAGAAGTGTGTGCATTTATGTGTGTATTCACCATCTTCCCATCAACCTGAAATAACTGTGCGATAAAACGGGGTTGATGAAATTCTGGGGGAGGCGTTTCCTTTTCCCCTTCTCATGCCCTTCCTTCCGGGACTTTTGACTCCAAAGTCCAAAGCTGGGCCCAAGCAAGGTAGGAGTCTGAGCAGGGTTGGGCGCGGGCTGAGGCGGTCCAGCTTGGGGTCCTGCTCGGTGTTTCTGTGCTTGGCGGGTTGAGGGCTTGAGGGGCTGAGGGACCATCCCCAAGGGCGGGGGGTGCCTCACAGTTGCTTAATGCAGCAGCTCACACCGCACATCCGGGCGACTGTCTAGGTCAACTGTCCTGCAAGTGGGACCCAGCATAGAGGCTGCTTGGTCCTGGGGTTCCCCCTCTCAACACGCATTGTCCCTTCCACAGAGGGACAAAGACAAGCAGGATAGTGCCCTGACTTTTCAACGCCTCTGCCTGCTAGTGACACGTCACTTCCGCCTGCATTTCATTGGCCAGAGCAAGTCGTACCTGCCCTCACTTCCAGGAGGGAGAGCCAAACATACCTGTGCATCCAGAAGGGAGCAAAGGGCCAGAGAAACTGATGAACACTAGCAGCTTCCACCTTGAACTCCAGAGTGTGTAGGAGAGGATAACGAGATAATCATCTGACAGAGGAGGGAAATCGTCGTTTATGCGGACAAGTAAAATAGCATGTGCTTGATCAAATAACTAGACAATTCCAGAGTCAGCCCTCAAAAAACAGTCCTTTTACCCCCAAGGTCAACACTCCTTTCATAAAGGATGCTGCCTCTCGTGGTGGTTAAATGCCAGCACAGCACCATGGAGAAGAGCACTGGGGCACAGCACAGAGCAAAGTCAGCAGAGCTGGGCATGGAAGTGCCAGGCCACAATGAAGGTAAGTGGAAACCTCCAGGAAACACTGCTCTTTCAGGAAGAGTTGGCCTGATAAAGCAAGGAGAGGGTAAAGTGTAAATAGAGGGGGAGGTAAGGTAGTGGGAAATTTGCTTTATTTTGTTTTGTTATGTTTTTAACATGGCAGACAGTTGAACTTGTGTATATTGAGAATAATATCCTGTGGTTCTGAGGTCTTTTTAGCTCTGAAATGTTAATAATGAGGAGAAGTGATCAGTCGTCTTTAATAACACGGGAAGTGTGGGTCTTCATCAGTTCTGCTAGTGTTTTGTCTTTGGACAAACAGCAGAGTAATAATCCTGTCCCCTGGGAGTGGCTGACTCTGCAGAGTGAGTCAGGGATGTTAGACCGGCACCTTGAGCTGGAAAGCTCGAACATGATCCCAGGATGCAGCCTGAACCTGGTACCCCAGGGCCTGGCAATCAGCAAGCAGATGAATAGACAGATGAAGGAATGGCACCTCTGCACAATGACAAAAATGTGCACAAGCCACAAGAAGTCAGAGGGGAGAAGAAGCTCCTCTTTCCCCCCTTGCACAGCGACCATAGCATGAGGAAGCTCAAGCAGCAGCGGAGAGGCCCCCCACAGGAGGGGATCGAGGCCGCCAGCTGCCAGCTAGGACCCCCTTCCCAGCCGCGTGCAGAGGCTGCGTTGGAGATGCGGGCGGGCAGCCCCTCCTGACGCTCTCAGAGAGCATATACCTCTGGGCTCTGCCGAATTACAAAATCGTGAGCAAAGTAATGATTACTATGGTTTGAAGGCACTAAGTTTGGAAGGGATCCGACCTGCAGGGATAAGTGACCAAAACAGACCTCATTCATCTTTTCTTTCCTAAAACAAATGCGTAAGTAATTCCTATGGAAAGGCAAGCGTGTAGGCATCAGGGCTCGGTCTCTCCTCTTGCAGATTTTCTAGCTGGTTGTGAGGACAGGGAGAAGGCAGAGCTAAGGCTGTTACTAATAGTTGAATTTGTAAACCAAGAGTCCGCCCCCCTTCACTCTGCCTCCCTGCGTCCCATTCCCCCAGCGGGCTTCACCAAGAGGGTGACGCGATCCCCACTCCTGACCCCTTGCTGTCCCAGGTCCCCTGTTCATCTCCAGGACCGTCTTCCCCGCGTCCTGCTGAGCTGTGGTCTGGCATCAGCCGCTCAGGCCACAGATCCCTTTACTGATGCATCCCCTCTCCCCCCCTGAAACTTGAGTGCAGGGCAGAACCTCCGGACAAATAACGTGCTCTGCCGTCTCCGAGTCTGGCTCTCCTTCTTGGTCTGGCCGATTCCTCTTCCCTCACAAAGCTGTCCCTCGGGCCGAAATGCCACCTTTTGGGAACGGCCCGCAGTGTACACGGCCAGTTCATCCTCATCCAGGCACACATTCATCTGAAAGCCTTGTGGGCAGCTCAGAATGAGCCCGATCAAAATGGCAACTCTTGGTTTCTGGCCCGTAAGCCCACAAGCCACTCTCCGTCCCCCAGGTATTGCCCAGAATTCCAACAGCCCCTTGCTCAGCCCCTGGTCACCTCGGCTTCTCCTTCCCCTCAGCCCTGCCCTTCCAGTCGCTTGCGGGTCTGGCTGATTCCACGCAAAAGCCTGGTTGAATGAAGCCGCCCACGTCCCTGCCCTCCGTCCACAGTGTCCGAGTCTGCCCAGCGCATCCCCACTCGCGATGCTCTGCTTTGGCCGCCCTGCAATCTCTAGTCCACGTGGCAGGCAGTAGGGCTCCGTTCCTCAACACGCATCGGATGAGGGGCGTGGCCCCCAGGACCGTCTCAGCAGCTCCGCACACTTCACCCTGCGGCGCGAAGGGTCCCGGCCCCGGGATCAGCCTCCCCCCGCATTCTTGCTGCCTCCTCTGCACGGACCACCAGCGTTTTCCTGATCTCGTCCTGGGAAATAATGACTGACTCAGCGAGTGTTGGTCATGCACGTGGGTCTGCTCTACGTGCTGGGGACTCACAGGACTGCTGTCCTGCGGGTTCCCAGGAAGAGTTTTCTCCCTGCAGCCACACTTTCTTGGAAAACAGAAAAGATGCTTATATGCCTGGCCACAGCGGTTTGGTAGCATCAGGACCCCTGCCGTCACATTGTTTCACTGGGAGGTGGCACAGCCCACGCACTGCCTGCTTTCCTTGGGGGATCTGCCTCTCACAAGGGTTAGGAGGTGAAAATGAAAGAATGATCGTTCGGCATCAGAAACGGGAATCGGGGCCTGGCTGGTTAGGATGGGGGGCAGGGACAGGCCTTGGGGGGCCCCAGTCACGCCACGTGGGGAATGACCACCTCACCCCGCCCCCAGCGGGCATCAGAGGCAGCTTGTCCCCTTGTGCCCTGAGCTGCTCCGTGAGCCTCAGTTTTCCATTCACAGTGAAGGGGCATTAATTTCTCCCGCACGCGTGTGTGTGTGAGTGTGTTCACCCACGTGTGTGAAGAATGAATGAAACGTAACAGTAAGGGGTCAATCCATCATAGCCGTCTTTCAGAATATACACGATTCCTCCTCCCCCCAGACGACCACTCTGACTGCACCGAGTTCTTCTCACCCAGCAAGTACCTGTCAGAGAACTAAACACGCAGAGGCCCCTGCCCCTGGGATCCAGCGACACGTGTTCTATGAACAAGATGCAAATGCGTTCAAGCTTCCTGCGGATTGCAAATCGCCAGCCTGGTCCTCTGCCCTTTTATCTATCGGGGGCTCCTTTCTGGGGGCTGGGCTTACAGGCAGACTTTCCTTTTCATACAAATAGAGAATTTCTGGCCCAGTAGCCTGCCCGCGACATTGCACTACTAAATTCGCATGACAGTCATGAAACGCTCCTGTAATCAGTGACGCGGGATGATTTTCCGCTCCTGACAAGCCTGTGTATTGAGTATGATAACGGTTACTCTGTCTTCATTCTCCACTGGAGAATAATATCAATCCATTTGATGGTCCAGTCGAGGAAGCCCCGCACTTCTGTATCAATCTTCATAGAGCGCTGCCTGTTGTCTAAGAAAAAGGCCGAAATGAGATCATTCCATCACTCTCTGTGGCCATGATGGTCTCCTGCAGGACCCGAGCTCCCTGTCACTTTCCTGCCTCGGCACTGAGAAGTCGGGATGCAGATCACAGCATAAATGCCTAAATGCCCTCAGAACGGAGCCAACTGACAAACCATACACAGGAAGAAAGAAGAAGCACAGTCCATTCGTGGTACTCACTAGTTAAAAATAAAAACTAGGGGGTGCTTCTCATTTACTAACATTCTCCAAGTAGCTTCTGCTGGGGACCTATTATGCTGTTTCCTGGATGGATGTTTTACTGTCATACGGCGCTTCTCAGAAATGTTTAAATAGGGAATCCATTTCTGTGCCGGATGAGCAACTACCCTGTGAGTATCTTCTTGAGTTTCCCCTAAATTAAAACCAAAATAAAAATGCTTTATAAATCTGGAAACAAAATAAGAAGAAATGCATCGTATCTGAAGTCTGCAGCGGTCGTATCGGAGGGGCCCAGTGCATCCGTACACGTGCTGTGGCACCTGCATATTTAAATCAACCTAACAGTCGGAAGAGAGGGAAAAAAGTCAGTGTCTGTGCCACACTCTCTTCCTTCCTGCTCCATCTTGAGAAGTTTTACCTCCCATGAAGGTGAGTTTCTCTGTGTAATCAAAGAAAACCAAGACCAAAATGATACCTGAACCATCTAGACACTTTTTCTGCAACAAGACTAGGGGGAGATGGGGTTCTGCTCAGAGAAGTGGAAATCAATTTCAGGACCATGGTTGTAAATCTCTACTAAAAGTGTCTGAGGGATGTCTCCGTGTTGTTCAAAATGGAAATCTTTTTGGCTTTTAGAATTCATTGAAAAATTTCAATTTCCTATGAATGCAATAGGATTGGTTTTAAGAACTAAGAGAGTCCCAGGTGATGATGGTTAGTTTACGACTGGGATTTCCACTGACCTCCAGCGCCCTTGGGTCCAGCTCCACACCAGCTGCATGGGAAATTGCTCCGTCATCCCTGTGCCTACATCATAGCTCTGTCTTTGAGAGGAGGGGCATATTATTACAGCCATTCTTCTGAATTACTCCAGGCATCGCTCATGATGACGTGGGATATGAAAAAACTTTGTCATTTTCAGGTGATGTCGTGTCCCTGCTGGCCAGGTGCCAAGAAACATGTTAATTATTTCCCTTAATACCAAACCCTTAGGTTTTATATACAGTCTCTCAGAACCCTGGAAACAGATGTTCGGCAGTATAATACACGTGACGAGCCCAATCTGATATTATTTAGGTGTGCCGATGGGAATTCCGGGGGTGTCAGTAGTGCATAATAGGGCTTTTTAGCACATCTGTGGCTTAGGATTGACCCCTATTTGGCTTTTCATGCATTTGTTTGTCTCTTACTTGTAAGCAGCACAGGAAAAACAATGTTCTGAATTATTTGTTCCTGATTTAATTGGCTACAGTTTTTATAAACACACACACACACACACACAAGTTCTTGGTGCAACATAAGAAAGACACAAAGTGATATTAAAACTCATAGAATTTATACCATATAGGTGTAAGTCAGAGAGAAGACGCAGGAATCATTTTCTTGTTTTCAAGAAATAGTTGCATTTTTGATGACATTAGAACCAAGGTACGTATCAGTCCATTAGGTTTTTTTAAAAGGTAAGAGACCGCGAGTAGCAAATACATTAACAATGGATTCGTACAGCACTACTGCTTTCTAGAGAAGATACGTGAGCCAAATGAACATTGCTTCTAATCCGTGCTATTCCTTTCGGTCCCTGTGCTCCTGAAAATCCAATGACCAGTTTTGCAATGTCACCAATTTTTTTCAATCATCCAAATACCACCAATTCAATTAAGCTCATAAACTCCTGGCCCCGGTCCTTCTGGACATGCAGCTCCATCCGGGAAGAGGGGGTGAGGCTGAACTGTCCCCATGAGATATGGCTCAATCAACAGCCAAAGTTTTACGTGTCAGTTTTGATATATCCGATAATAGCTGTAGGTTGTTTTGCAATGTCCAATGTTCTGTGAAGATGGGCTTTTCATATTCTTTATTGTTTTTTACTGACAAAACGTTGCCTGGAATTTTGCAGTTTTGTGAAATGAAACAACAGAAAAAAACCAATATATAATTTTGCCCTCATACACCTAAGTGGGCTTCCCTTCCCGTGGCTAGTTTTGGTCAGGATGTAATGAGTTCCTGTTCATTGATCCGTCATAAGCAGGCTTGGTGATTGAACACAACCCTACAACCCAAACACCACAACTCACCCAGGCAGCACGCGATGCGCACTCGACATCCCATGCAGCTGGGCCACCGTAATTATCCCTCACTGCCTCTCAGAGTGAGCGGACAGAGGAGGAATAAAAATGGGTCTTCCCAAACGGGGTAAAGTCGGCTGTGGCTTTTACTCATCTGGTGTGTGTTTATACTGCAGGAGACTTGTTTCTTCCGTACGAAGCCTAATTCCTTCCTTTTTCAGTCTTTTCTTTTTTTCCCCTTTTATCTGGAGACATTATCACACAAGGTGTTGGTACACAAGTCAGCAAGTTCAGGTACTTGTGAGCCAGCCCTCACCACCACTTCCCGAGGGACATGCACACGGGTGTGCACACAGGTAGACACGTGCACACAGACACACACAGGTACACACACAGACATAGACACAGACCCAGAATGTGGCACAGACATATACATGTAGACACACACGCATTGACACGTGCACACACAGACACACAGATGCACACACTGACATGTGCACAGAGTTGTTTGTGTGCTCCGATGGAAGAAGTGTGTGTGCGCATTTGTACACTTGTGTGTCTATCACACCTGTGATCGTGCATTCACCATCATTACACACACACACTGTTTATTGTCTTAGTTTTTTGGTAAATGACATGGTTCCATGACTGTGACAATTATCTAAGACCTAGAGTCACTCCAGCACACTGTGAGGGCTATAATAAGTGGGTAAATGGCTTCCCGCTGGTGCAAAGGCCCTACAACGGGCATTACTGACGTTTTTGTCTGTCGGTTCCCCCAGCAGCTCACAGATGTGAACTGGTGTTTGTGAGTGCAAAAGTCCCGCCCTGCAGCCCATCATTCTAGACTCTTCTCGCTTCATCATATCAGATTTCCTGGAAATTCTTCCCTCTGTGCATATTGAAACTTTTGTGGCATAAAAAATACTTCTTTTGGAATGGATTTTATGTACAAAGATATTCCAGGTTGCTAATTAGGAACACGTATAATTCCTCAGAAGTAAGAAAAATATTCTTAGATATTCCACTCTCTTTTTGGTGGAGGGGGGTAAACCAAAATTTTGACGGTAATGGGGAAAGGCAAGGATGACGTGAGAAGGTTTTCTAGGGGGAAGAGGATGCAGTCGCTGATAAGGGGTGGCGCAGGGGCAGCAGAAGCCACTGAGGTACCTCTGAGGTTGTGACCCCAGATGTGGGACACGGGGCAGCAGTAACGGCCAGGGGCTGGTGAGGGCGGAGGGCAGCTTTGACCTGGGGCTTGTTTGAGGCCCCTGCACCAGGGGCCTTGGGTAGAAATTAGACACTCTGTCCTTGGGTAGAAATTAGAGATGGAGAAATAGATTTGGGGAGTCACTGGCATAAACTGTGAGCTAAGAACACCAACAAAGATCTTTCAGAAAGAGAGGAAGAAGGCTGAGAGAAAACCTTTGAGAAAACTCTCCAGTTAAGGGCGGAGGGGGAAGAGAAGGCAG
Organism: Balaenoptera musculus; assembly: GCF_009873245.2. NCBI lineage: Eukaryota > Metazoa > Chordata > Mammalia > Artiodactyla > Balaenopteridae > Balaenoptera > Balaenoptera musculus. The sequence goes on along the minus strand of NC_045798.1, from coordinate 89,017,492 downwards.
TAAGTGACTAAAGCAGGTTGGGGGAGAGAGGCGGCGGGGAGGGGGCCGAGGAGAATCACTCCCGAGCCGGGCTGGTCTGAGGCCCCTCAGTGCTTTCCAGCTAAGTCCTCATGCTTCTCATGTGTTCATTTATTCTCTCCTTCTGTTAGTTCCAGATGCTTCTGCACTTGGACTTGTACCATGTCAGCTGTCTGGAACATTCTCCCCTGTCTCTCTAACCCTCTCATCCTGCGGGCTCTTCCATCTCCTCTAACCAGCACGTGGGAAATCTGCAGTCAGGTCCAGGGAATATTTACCCTGTGCACAGGGTAAATACCCTGTGCAAATAGCCTGTATTTCCCCGATTTCAAGAACTCACAGCACTTTGCAAGATCTATGTTCAGAGAAGAGACAAACCATGTTCTGGGTAAATGACGAAATGATTGAATGAATGACCCTCAGATGGAAATACTTCCATGAGCAGTCATAGCTGGCTGAGGGCGGAAGGGCCTGCCTTCAGCGCTGGACATCCACCAACTGGACTTGGTGTATCCACACCTGTTTACAGATGATGGATGGTGAATAGCCCAAAACTGCCAGCCCTGAGGGTGACACGCAAACTGCCCCACTCCGCCTGGAGTCTTTCTGAGCCTCAGCACAGTGAAGGGAAACCGAGCAAAGCACATTCTGCTCAGGGTTGAGGAGACAGAGCCCTAAGTTCGCAGGGCTGAGAATTGTGGAACTGGCAGGACCAGGGCTTGGAGAGAGTAGAGTTACGCAGAGAAAGAGCTTGAGAAATTGTATGGGACCCCTTGAGATTCTGCTGACAGCCACTGCTTCATACGCCCAGGAATGAGCCCCACGAGGCTGGGGTGAGGACACTGGACATTCCCAGAGTTTACACAGGGCAGGAGGGACTCTGGGTCCAACCAGCATGGTAGAAACTACTTGCTAATCACTAGGACATTCAGTAGACACCCAAGGAAACTCTCACCTTAGCATTAAGGGTACACTATGCCCAGAGCAAGGGCTGCTCTAACAAATCCACAAGTAACTAGTTGCCCAACTAAGTAGAAGCAAAGCTGACCATCTTTTAAAGAGTTGGCAAACTGTGGCCCCATGGCTAAATCTGGCCCACCACCTGGCTTTGTAAATAAAGCTTTATTAGCACACACAACACCCATTTGTGTGCACATCGTCTGTGGCTGATTTTGCCCAATGAGACTGAGACCACGTGGCCCACAGAGTCTAAAATATTTACCATCTGACCCCTTTACAGGAAAGGTCAGCTTCAAAGGAAGAAAACAAACCCAGACACCAAAAAACAACATTCACAAGTTCCAGGATCTAAACAAAATGATCAACAAAGAAGCAGGAAATGTGATAGGAAGTAGGAAAAAAAGGAGTAACCCATAAAAACAGACTCAAAAATGTTTCTGATGAAATTGGTAGTGATATTAATAAATGTAATGTTTTCATATTGAATGGGGTCTATGTTTGGAAAATAACATAAAATCATGGGGAGAAAATCCATTCCAAGTGCAAGGGAGACCAGTAGTGTTCAATGTATGAGGCGTTCATCGCTCTGGTTTTAGATTCCATCTTCCAAGCAATCTTTAAGAAATTAACACTTACTGAGTTTTGGTGTATTATCAAAGAAAGATATGCACAATTATCTGAAAAGTTATTAAAATGCTTCTTTCTTTCCAACTGCATATCTGTGTGAGTCTGCATTTTCTTCATATACTTCAGCCAAAAAACATAGTAAAAGCAGAAGCCAAGATGTACCTCCTATTAAGCCAGACATTAGATTTGCAAAAATGTAAAACAAGGTCACTCTTGTAATCATTTATTCTTTGTTTTTGAGAAATAATTATTTTTATAAAAATGGTAATTATGGTAACATCTAATAGGTTTACTGTTATTATTTTAAAATGAGTTACTAAGTATTTAAAATGTATGAGTTTTAATTTCTAGCATGGCAAATATAGATAGATGAAGCATAATACAATTCCTTTGAAGTACTCAATAATTGTCAAGAGTGCAAAGGGATCTCGAGACCAAAATGTTTAAGAGCCTTTGAATTGCAAGAAGAGTGACCAGAAGGTGAGGAGGATGAAGACTTAAATTCAGTACCTCTGGCTCTTGGGAAATTTGTCTGAGGGGATGAGAGAAACAGGTGGATATCAGGAGATGCAGGATCAAGGGACTATTTATTCTTTTTTCCTCTACTGGGTGATTTCAACATGTGCATGATCTCTCTGTTTAATGAGGAGGGGCCATTGAGGCATGTGATTGGGTTGTATGATGAATCTCACAGTAGGAGCAGCAGTGAAGTGCTGGAGGACCAGAGGCAGGACCCTTCATGCGTGAGATGCCTGAAGGCCTCCTACAGGCAGTACTGCATTTACTAGGGTCTCATAATATGCGGAGCTGAACACTCACACCAAGTTCACACCTGATGTGCATACTAGTTGGTAAGATGGTGTGATAATATTATATTAGTTGTCTTGCTTAAAGTTTCATGGGTGTGCTCTTTATTATTACTTGTTATAAAAACATATGTTTATGCACCTTTTTAATATAAATGTTATCTTTCCCAATTAAATAATATAAAATGCCAGTCATTTGATCACCGGACTTCAATGCAAGAATTACTGTCAGAGATGAAAAGAAAAATGAAGTCACCACCACATTTTCTTTTGGAGGGGAGATAGTAGGATGATCCTTTTTATAAGCTAACTTTTCTTATGTTGTCAAAACAAGATTTTCTCATTATTGAAAATACAGAAACACCATAAAAGTGAAAAAAATCAGAAAAAAATCCATAATTACATTATCTTAACAAATCTACTCTTACCATTTGAAATGTTCCTTTTTGTCTTTTCTATGCAAAGTTATTTTTACTCACATTTTGCTCTTTTCAAGTAGTATTATGTACTGTAACAAGCATTGTCTTATGCCATTAAGAACTGTCATAAATGTGTCTACAATGGTTTCTAATAACTTTTCACAAGAACATATATAATTTATGTTATTATCTCTGAACAAGTGCAATTTTCACTTTTTTTACAATTATCAGTTTTGTTGAAGTGAGTATCTATGTATCATCTATCTATCTATCTGCCTACCTACCTATCTATCATCCCTCCATTCATCCATCAACCCATCCCTCCATCAACCCACCCATCCATCCATCCCTCCACCCATCCATCCATCCCTCCATCCATCCATCCATCCACCCATCCATCCATCCATCCATCCATTCTTCCCTCCTTCCATCCATCCCCCCCTTCCTCCTTCCCTCCCTCCCTCCATTCATCTATCATCTCTATCTCTATTTATCAATCTATCTCTCTACTCCTCAATATAGCTGCATAACTAGAATGTGAATCACTGTTTTAAAAGTCTTATTCAAATCCCTAGCATGACTGTTTTCTTAAACTTTACTGATTGTTAGATTAGTTTTTAATCTAATAGGTGAAGAATGCTTTTTTTTTTAAATTTTTAGCTGTCATTTCTTTCACTATTTGTGAGAATGAACACTTTTCAGATATTTTATTGCAATTAACTTTTCACTTCATCTAATTATCTGTTTATATCTTTAGAATTTAGTTTTAAGTGTTTTTATTTGTGAATCATTTGTCATGTTTGTAATAAGTATCAATATATTCTTTAGTCTCTTTTTATTTTTTGGTCTATAAATGTTTCATAACCTTTTTAGTAGATTAGTTACTACAAATCAGAAAAATAGAGGATATTCTGGTTCTATTTGAAAAAGTGGTGACAGCTGTACATGTGTTTTTTATGAAATTTTGGAACCTTCAGTCAAGTGGCTAACTTATTGTAATAAATTATTATTGTGCTAGAAATGTGCTTTCAATTTATATGTTATTCTGAAGAAATATGGAAAGCTCATAAGGAGTTTCAAAGATTATATTAAACTAAAAAAAAAAAAAACCAAAAACCTAAGGGAAAATTCTGTCACAAAGTGGTAATGCAGGGTATTCCCAATGCAGCACTATTCAAAATATTTTTAAAATGTCCAAGGGTAGAGCAATAGTTAGGCAAATAATAACATACCCAAAAAAATAGATGTGTAGTGCAGCTATCAAAATAAAGTCTGCATATTTGTACTCTAATTTTTCAACTGTGCAAAATTACACATTGCATTAGTGAAGATAGGAAGGAAACATGAGAATAGAAAAATGGGTGATTTTCTAGGATATGGGCATATTTTTTCCAATTCCATTTATTTTTCTAATCCCATGACTAGTGTTCTAAAATTTTTCCTAATAAAATCTAAATAAAAAGTAACTCAAAAAACAAAACAAACAGGAATTAAAACTGAAACTAAAATTATTTTGGAAGAGATTTTTTAGACTGTTGAAGGCTGGTCTCCTTAGTACATGTGGAGGTATAGACATTTTCGAGTTGTATCCGTCAGTGTGTGATGGGGCAGCTGTGTTGTTGCAGACATCACCACGTGGTTACTGTGAGAGCCAAACTGGCCAAACCGAGTGTATTCCTAGAGTTATTTTATTCTTGTTGGATCAACACCATCTGGTTGATACCACACCCACAATGAATTAAAGGAAAATCCCTACTTTCAAGGAGCTTACTACTTCAAGGTGTAAAGCTATGAGAAATAAATGTACTCATAATAAAAGAATTCATCCATATCACCCATGATAGCTGAAAGTTCTAATTAGACCTTTAAACGGAGAGTCAATGTGACCAGGGTGTGAAGTGTGTTTCAGTTACTGTTACAATTAGAACATTGGCATTTGCATTTACTGACTGCTTTGTGCTCAAATTTGTAATCTTAACTTTGCTTTAACGAGTTTTTGTGTTTAATTTCTTCTCCATTTTCTGAAATAACAGAAAGAAACAGACAGTACTTAATAGCTTTGCACTTAAATCGCCTGTGTGGGCTGGGAAGTTACCACCTCATTGAGTTGAGTAGAGGGAGGGAAGGAACACACCCTTTTGCTGCTGGAGGTGTTTTTCTACCTTCACAGCAGCAGATTGGATTTTGTTCTGTTGTCTGAAAATCTGCAACTGAAAACCAACCAGGAGACATAAATTTCTAAAACGTTTTGGACTTGACAAGAAAGGGACAAGACTGCAAACATTGGAGTGAAAATATTAAAACAGTACTTCTTCCCTCGATCAAAAAACACTTTTAGAAATTGTAGAGAAGGTGTTTAATTGTTGAGCTACTGATGGTGATGGAATTGGATTGGACCAAGATATTCCAGCCCACGTGCACCTGGTATTACGAGAATTTCAACCCCAGCGTCCGACCGACCAGTCTCCAGGAAGGGCCAGTGGACTAGATCAGACTGAGTTGATGGCTGGGCTGCTCTGGTTCTTTGCGGATCTTGAGAGTCTCAGCCCAGGAGTGTGACCTGGCTGGCGACACTGACACCAGAGCCCAACTGGGGGCTCCTGGGTCAAGCCAGCCCCGAGGATGTGGATCTGGGGCAGGCGGGGTCTCGCCAGGTGAAGGGAGAAGGCTCTCATTTGAGTCCTCCACTTTCGGCCTCGTGACTTCTGTTCTGTTCTGCCTCTCTGCCCCCTCCTTTCTCCACTTCACCCTACATTCTCTTGGGCATCACAGAGCCTAGAGGGGTTGGGGGCAGCCCCACTCGTGTGTTGATGCTGCTTCTCTAAATTTGGTCCCTAACAGAGCTAACGTGACAGCTGCCACTCACAGCAGTGGAAACATTCAGGGTCCCATCGGCCCAGCCCAGGGGCCAGGGCTCGCCGTAGAGTGTGGGACACGGCCTCTGCTGGCCAGACCTCGGGCTCTAACGTGATGGGGATTTGGCAGGAGAATCAGGCAGAAAGATGGGGGAGGAGACGTGTGTGCCATGTGAGATCTTTACTGTGCTTAGTCTAGTAATGCGGATGGTCCCACACAGAGTTAGCGAACTCTAGTTAAGGTCTTGGAAAGGCTACTAGTTTCTGAATGTGTGAGACGGAAGTGCTTCTGCCAGAACCTGTCACTGGGAAGGACGACCCCAGGTTTCACGCAGCACGAGTGGGTGTCAGACCCGGGCCTCTTACTGCTGGGGATTTGCTTCTGCCACTATCCTGTGATGGGCTCATTTGTCTGGTAGCGTCTAAGGTGGTTTCCACTGGTGCTTTTCGGGAGACCTCAAGCAAGCCCTGGGTGGATTCCTGCAAAGAAGAGGGGCGTTGACTCCTCAGGCACAAGCCCAAGTCGGCCCTCTCTGGTTCCTTAAGGGCCCGGCCTTGGAGAAGGGTCAGTTCCAGGACCTTCACGCCTCTTACTTGTGAAAATAATAGTGGTTCCTGCCCTTGGATGAGGCTCTGCAGAGGTACAACATTAAAAGAGCTTTAGAAAATATAACCTAGGGGCCGCCCTGGTGGCGCAATGGTTGAGAATCCGCCTGCCAATGCAGAGGACACGGGTTCGAGCCCTGGTCTGGGAAGATCCCACATGCCGCGGAGCAACTGGGCCCGTGTGCCACAGCTACTGAGCCTGCGCGTCTGGAGCCTGTGCTCCGCAACAAGAGAGGCCACGATAGTGAGGGGCCCGCGCACCGCGATGAAGAGTGGCCCCCACTCGCCGCAACTAGAGAAAGCCCTTGCACAGAAACGAAGACCCAACACAGCCAAAAATAAATAAATTAATTAATTAATTAAAAAAAAAATATATATATATAACCTATTACTACTCTATGCCATCAGATGAACTTACAGAAGCTGTTGTTTGGGATGGGTGGGCCCTGCTGGACAGCTTTGGGAAGTACTGACTGGTCTGGTTTTGCACAACCCAGAGGGCAGAGCTGGGACTTGAACCCAGGGCTCCGGCACCCGGCCCTTCCCGCCTCCTGCTTCAGATCCTGCAATGCTTTAACTCATAGAAAAGACAGAGTGATTTACTGTAAAGGATTTTGTTCTAAATTAAACAAAAGTAGGTTTTTAAGAGGAGTAGAGGTTCGGGGGAGTATTAGGTTTTCATTTTAGAAGGGGACCTTGAACCTTATTAAGTTTCAGGTTAGATACTTTCGTATCTAATCTGAAGTATCTATTCTAATCTAAGCTGAAGTATCGTATTTACATCACATCTGTATGTGTATATGTACATGTATACTCCATCATGCTTACAATTTTTGGTGTTTTAGATTTTTAGTATGCAACTTCTGTACCTAGTGGTAATCTTAACATGCTGCGTCCACACAGCTTTTGATATTAGATATTACATTTTCCAGTAACGTCACCTAATTGCTCTCCGTATGGCTACACTGTCTTCATAGCCATTGTTTTTAAGAACAGATACCATTTTATAGCTCCATCATTGTCCGGTTTTTTGGTATTTAAGTTGATCACCACTTGGAACTAATATAATTAATGCTTCAAACAACTTTTATATATTTTACACTAAACTTGAAAAACTGATTTTGTAAGTGTGTTAGATTTTAAGTAAAAAATTTAAAATCGGATCTAAGGATGATTTTTGAATATCTAGGTGTTCAATTGAGATAATCTCAGCTTCTTGATGGTGGTGTTTAGTCCACGGTGTTTAACAAATATTCATCGAGTTTTGAATGGATTGGCTTTAAATATTGATGCTCGCTTCACTTTTTTTTTTTTTTTTCAACTCAGCACAGATTATGAGACACTGAAATCACATGAAATCCCTGCAGTAACCAGAAGGTGCATCACCATGAAAACACTGATCGTAGCTAGTCGACTTTCTCGTTCAGGCATCCAGTTGTCACTTAGGCGTCAAGTTGTCACTTAGGCATCAACATTGTCCCTGCCCATTTCCCAAAAGTTCCTGTGTCAAGGTTGCCATTGGAAAACATCCAGATCTGATTTATCACTTTCTTCTGGGATCTTCAATTGGTACTTAATGTGAACTAGTGCAAAATGCGTGCGAAGACACCTTACCCAGGGTGGCAGATCTCCGGGTAAATTATCCATGGCATTGGGAACTCGCAGGCCATTGACTATCCCAATTTAATTTGGGCAGGACAGGACATTTCTAATAATTAATACTGTAATAACACTTAATGATCTGCACTCATGCAATCTGAAAATCCAGCTAATGGTGCAGTTTTTAGTGATTGCACAAACAGCAAGTTTTAAATGTGTCAAATGTTGCTATTTCAGCATCCCAGTGCCATGCAGGAGACCCTGCCCATGGGGCTCCCACTGACCCCCGACCCAGAGCCTAGACACGGATGTGACGAGAGATGGGCTTGGTCTCCAGGGAGGGGCTGCCTGTTTGGAATTAGATCTGAGGCAGAAGAATTCGAGGGAGCCATTGTTTCCTCCAGATGGAAGTACATTTCAAAGCTCTGATGAGTCGCTGGAAATAGGAACAAGATTGCGAAGAGTCTTCTACCAACTTCATTACAGAGGAATTAATATCTTGGAGGCCTGCTCAGCAGATAGTGATGCATTCATTACCCTCTGCCAATCTCACTGATCTGTCTGGCACGATACAAACCTCCCTTCTGAAAGCTCTTGTACGGACACAGACGCTCAAGATTTTTCTGGAAACTCCCCCTTTCTGGATCTAAAGTTGATAACTTTATGTTTTGTTGAGGGCTGTGGTGTTGTTTTATTTTCATTTTCTTTTTTCTTTTTTTTTTTTTGTTGGGGAAGATACTAAATGGTATACCATCCATTATTATCATAAGAACAGAAAATAGTATAATGGAATTTTTTAAAACGTAGTTGAAATAATTATGGTAGTTGTTAGCACTGTAATAATTAAATTTTGCTGTTCTATTTTGCACACCCTTACTAATGCCTCCATTTCGGGATTCTAATCACCAATCGTTATTAAAAAATTAGGAAAGCAAACATAAAGGAATGTGTAAGGAAGCTCCACTGTAACTCCAGACCACTTAAAATCCTCTTTTCCTGCTTTGCAATGACCCTGGAATGCGGGAGATCTGATAATTCCCAGGCTGAGCTTCTCTTCTCATTATACCACATAGATGGAATTCGATCCATTATCAGCCAGTGGTGTGGATCTACTGGCAGAGATGTGTTGATTCATGTAGTGTTTTAAAGCCTCAAGTATTTAAAACACTCTTTGACAAATATCACTCATTCAAAACTGCATTTAAAGTATTTTAAAATTCACTTTAGTTTATATTCTGCTTGTACACAAAAGGAACATGAGATCTTTTTAGGAGAAAATGATTTGTAGTTACGATTGATATCGTGAATTATTAGATTTCGCTTTTTGTTTCTACTTTAACTCCAAAATATTTATGCTGCATTTTTGTTGTTGTTTGGTTGGAATTGGATAAGTTCCTGGAGTAGAAACTTCTGCTCATTGATTGGCGTGAGTAGAGTCCATTAAAGAAGTCTGTGGGCTCAGAACATGAGGAAGACACAGACGAAGTCTCACTCACTGAGTGAAGTAACGGAGAAGGGAGAATTGAAAACTCAATGCTCTGGCACAGACGCCCCAAGTGGTGCCAGTTCTAACTTTTCCAGAAAGGTCTGTCCCTCTCTTGGAAGTCCCTTTGCCTCCTCATCCTCTGCCTCAGGCCTGCACACTTGGCTTGCATAAGAGGCAGGATTTCATTAACAGCAAGAATTAAATTAACTCCTTAAAAAAGTCAGCTCCACTAAAATAACATTAAAGTCGGCTCCACACTCAGGAGCTTAGAAATTCAGTGCCAGGGCTCAAACCCTAAACTTGCCTTCAGGTGATCAGACGTGACACTCCGATGCCAGCTTTGTCTACGTAGGGCTTTCCAGAAACATCGCCTAGAGGATTCCACACGACCCTACAGTGACTTGGGTGAGATTAACCCCATTTTACAGATGGCTAAACCAAGTCAACAGAGACAGTTATGCATCTGCACAGCCCCCAAAGGGAACCAGCATCTGGGGACTATTCCAACGCAGCCCTGAATCTTCAATGTGCACACCCCAGCTGGGAACAGGGACTGTTCCAGGATCACAAACACAATCACAGCAGCAGTAGGCACAGTCCTGGGGGGATTGATAAGGACCAGCATCAAGTATTCTGTGCAAAGCAAATCTTCAACACCTACCCACTGAGTATTCCATCTAAACTGGTTTCCTAGGTGTTAGATATATGTCTGGGGCGAAACGCTTGGACCTCGAGGCCATGCAGAGGAGCGTGAACTTCCCTGCAACGTCACTGGTGATGTGGATCACTGAGCATGAGCACATCACTGGTGCGCTGCAGGGCTTTTCCCTCGCAAGGACCACCCGGTGGTCCCTCCACCACAGGTCAAGCCGGTAGAAATCAATGTAGGAACCGTGATGAGTTTTTCTGTCCTTTAAGAGAATGTGCCCTTCCAAATGCGTACGTGTACATGTAAGGAGACTACCAAAGTGGCCCAGAGATCAACCCTTTGTGGTGTAGATACGTTGATGACTTAAATTAATTCAAGATGCTAAGAACACACTGTGTGTGAGGGCTGTACCAGGTTGGGAGGGAGAGGCAGAGATGAGTAGAGCCTCACATCGCTCCTGGGAGACTTGCAAGCTTCCCAGTGACTGCATCACAGACCTGAGACAGTGACAGGCATAGGACCGACAGCACGGGAGGAAAGTGTGAGACGAGGCCCTTTGTCCAGCGTGATGAGCCTGGAAACCTGTCAGATGGACTCAGCGTGAGCCCCATACTCCTGGGGGTTTAGTGAGTGTGGTGAGGCCTGGCGAGTGGCAGAGCCACAGGGAGGGAGTGGGATCCAGAGGACTAGATCGCATGGTCTGCACAGATATCCCTCTTCTTCTGTTTTTTTTTTTTCTTAACATCTTTATTGGAGTATAATCACTTTACGATGGTGTGTTAGGTTCTGCTTTATAACAAAGTGAATCAGCTATACATATACATATATCCCCATATCTCCTCCCTCTTGCGTCTCCCTCCCACCCTTCCTATCCCACCCCTCTAGGTGGTCACAAAGCACTGAGCTGATCTCCCTGTGCTATGCGGCTGCTTCCCACTAGCTATCTATTTTACATTTGGTAGTGTATATATGTCCATGCCACTCTCTCACTTCGTCCCAGCTTACCCTTCCCCCTCCCTGTGTCCTCAAGTCCATTCTCTACATCTGCGTCTTTATTACCGTCCTGCCCCTAGGTTCTTCAGAACCATTTTTTTTTTTTTTTTTAGATTCCATATATATGTGTCAGCATACGGTATTTGTTTTTCTTTCTGAATTACTTCACTCTGTATGACAGACTCTAGGTCCATCCACCTCACTACAAATAACTCAATTTCGTTTCTTTTATGGGTGAGTAATATTCCATTGTATATATGTGCCACATCTTCTTTATCCATTCATCTGTCGATGGACACTTAGGTTGCTTCCATGTCCTGGCTATTGTAAATAGAGCTGCAGTGAACACTGTGGTACATGACTCTTTTTGAATTATGGTTTTCTCAGGGTATATGCCCAGTAGTGGGATTGCTGGATCATATGGTAGTTCTATTTTTAGTTTTTTAAGGAACCTCCATAGTGTTCTCCATAGTGGTTGTATCAATTTACACTCCCATCAAGAGTGCAAGAGGGTTCACTTTTCTCCACACCCTCTCCAGCATTTATTGTTTGTAGATTTTTTGATGATGGCCATTCGGACCGATGTGAGGTGATACCTCATTCCAGTTTTGATTTGCATTTCTCTAATGATTAGTGATGTTGAGCACCCTTTCATGTGTTTGTTGGCAATCTGTATATCTTCTTTGGAGAAATGTCTATTTAGGTCTTCTGCCCATTTTTGAATTGGTTTGTTTGTCTATATTGAAGAATCCTTGCTTTCCTGGGATAAACCCCATTTGATCATGGTGTATGACCCTTTTAATATGCTGTTGGATTCTGTCTGCTAGTATTTTGTTGAGGATTTTTGTATCTATGTTCATCAGTGATATTGGCCTGTAGTTTTCTTTCTTTGTGACATCTTTGTCTGGTTTTGGTATCAAGGTGATGGTGAACTCGTAGAATGAGTTTGGGAGTGTTCCTCCCTCTGCTATAATTTGGAAGAGTTTGAGAAGGGTAGGTGTTAGCTCTTCTCTAAATGTTTGACAGAATTTGCCTGTGAAGCCACCTGGTCCTGGGCTTTTGTTTGTTGGAAGATTTTTAATCACAGTCTCAATTTCAGTGCTTGTGATTGGTCTGTTTATATTTTCTATTTCTTCCTGGTTCAGTCTCAGAAGGTTGTGCTTTTCTAAGAATTTGTCCATTTCTTCCAGGTTGCCCATTTTATTGGCATATAGTTGCTGTAGTAATCTCTCATGATTCTTTGTTTTTCTGCAGTGTCAGTTGTTACTTCTCCTTTTTCATTTCTAATTCTATTGATTTGAGTCTTCTCCTTTTTTTTCTTGATGAGTCTGGCTAGTGGTTTATCAATTTTGTTTATTTTCTCAAAGATACTGCTTTTAGTTTTATTGATCTTTGCTATTGTTTCCTTCATTTCTTTTTCATTTATTTCTGATCTGATCTTTATGATTACTTTCCTTCTGCTAACTTTGGAGTTTTTTTGTTCTTCTTTCTCTAATTGCTTTAGGTGTAAGGTTAGCTTGTTTATTTGACATTTCTCTTGTTTCTTGAGGTAGGATTGTATTGCTATAAACTTCCCTCTTAGAACTGCTTTTGCTGCATCCCATAGGTTTTGGGTCATCGTGTTTTCATTGTCATTTGCTTCTAGGTATTTTTTGATTTCCTCTTTGATCTTCAGTGATCTCTTGGTTATTCAGTAGTGTATTGTTTAGCCTCCATGTGTTTGTAGTTTTCACAGTTTTTTTCCTGTAATTGATATCTAGTCTCATAGTGTTGTGGTTGGAAAAAATACTTGATACGATTTCAATTTTCTTAAATTTACCAAGGCTTGCTTTGTGACCCAAAATAAGACCTATCCTGGAGAATGTTCCATAAGCACTTGAGAAGAAATTGTATTCTGTTGTTTTTGGATGGAATGTCCTATAAATATCAATTAAATCCATCTTGTTTAATGTGTCATTTAAAGCTTTGTCCTTCCTTATTTATTTTCCTTTTGGATCATCTGTTCATTGGAGAAAGTCGGGTGTTAAAGTCTGTACTATTATTGTGTTACTGTTGATTTCCCCTTTTATGGCTGTTAGCATCTGCCTTATGTATTGAGGTACTCCTATGTTGGGTGCATAAATATTTACAATTGTTACATCTTCTTGGATGGATCCCTTGATCATTAGGTAGTGTCGTTCTTTGTCTCTTGTAATAGTTTTTATTTTAAAGTCTATTTTGTCTGATACGAGAATTGCTACTCCAGCTTTCTTTTGATTTCCATTTGCATGGAATAACTTTTTCTATCCCCTCACTTTCAGTCTGTATGTGTCCCTAGGTCTGAAGTGGGTCTCTTGTAGACAGCATACGTATGGGTCTTGTTTTTGTTTCCATTCAGCCAGTCTATGTCTTTTGGTTGGAGCACTTAATCCATTTACATTTAAGGTAATTATGGATATGTATGTTCCTATTACAATTTTCTTTATTGTTTTGGGTTTGTTTTTGTAGGTCTTTTTCTTCTCTTGTGTTTCCTGCCTAGAGAAGTTCCTTTAGCATTTGTTGTAAAGCTGGTTTGGTGGGGCTGAATTCTCTTAATATTTGCTTGACTGTAAAGGTTTTAATTTCTCTGTCGAATCTGAATGAGATCCCTGCTGGGTAGAATAATTTTGGTTGTAGGTTTTTCCCTTTCATCACTTTAAATATGCCCTGCCACTCCCTTCTGGCTTGCAGAGTTTCTGCTGAAAGATCAGCTGTTAACCTTATGGGGATTCCCTTGTGCGTTATTTGTTGCTTTTCCTTCGCTGCTTTTAATATTTTTTCTTTATATTTAATTTTCAATAGTTTGATTAATATGTGTCTTGGCATGTTTCTCCTTGGATTTATCCTGTATGGGACTCTCTGTGCTTTCTGGACTTGATTGACTATTTCCTTTCCCATGTTAGGGAAGTTTTCAACTATAATCTCTTCAAATATTTTCTCAGACTCTTTCTTTTACAGTTCTTCTTCTGGGACCCCTATAATTCGAATGTTGGTGCATTTAATGTTGTCCCAGAGGTCTCTGAGACTGTCCTCAATTCTTTGCATTCTTTTTTCTTTATTCTGCTCTGAGGTAGTTATTTCCACTATTTTATATTCCAGGTCACTTATCTGTTCTTCTGCCTCAGTTATTCTGTTATTGATTCCTTCTAGAGAATTTAAAATTTCATTTATTGTGTTGTTCATCGCTGTTTTTTTGCTCTTTAGTTCTTCTAGGTCCTTGTTAGATGTTTCTTGTATTTTCTCCATTCTATTTCCAAGAGTTTGGATCAACTTTACTATCATTACTCTGAATTCTTTTTCAGTTAGACTGCCTATTTCCTCTTCATTTGTTTGGTCTGGTGGGTTTTTACCTTGCTCCTTCATCTGCTGTGTGTTTCTCTGTCTTCTCATTTTGCTTAGCATACTGTGTTTGGGGTCTCCTTTTTGCAGGCTGCAGGTTTGTAGTTCCCGTTGTTTTTGGTGTCTGCCCCCAGTGGGTAAGGTTGGTTCAGTGGCTTGTGTAGGCTTCCTGGTGGAGGGGACTGGTACCTGTGTTCTGGTGGATGAGGCTGGATCTTGTCTTTCTGGTGAGCAGGACCACATCCGGTAGTGTGTTTTGGGGTGTCTGTGACCTTATTATGATTTTAGGCAGCCTCTCTGCTAATGGGTGGGGTTGTGTTACTGTCTTGTTAGTTGTTTGGCATGGCGTGTCCTGCACTGTAGCTTGCTGGTAGTTGAATGGAGCTGTGTCTTAGCGTTGAGATGGAGATCGCTGGGAGAGCTTTTGCCATTTGATATTATGTGGAGCTGGGAGGTCTCTGGTGGACAAATGTCCTGAACTTGGCTCTCCGACCTCAGAGGTACAGGCCTGATACCAGGCCGGAGCACCAAGACCCTGTCAGCCACATGGCTCAGAAGAAAAGGGAGAAAAAAAGAAAGAAAGAAAGAATTATAATAAAAAGATAAAATAATTAAACTAAAAAAATTAAGAAAATTATTAAAATAAAAAATTTGAAGGTAATAAAAAAAAAGAGAGCAACCAAACCAATAAACAAATCCACCAGTGATAACACATGCTAAAAACTATACTAAGATAAACATAAAAATCAGAAACAAGTCAGTTGCAGACAGCAAGCCCCAAGTCTACAGTTGCTCCCAAAGTCCACCTCCTGAATTTGGGATGATTCGTTGTCTGTTCAGGTATTCCACAGATGCAGGTACATCAAGTTGATTGTGGAGATTTAATCCGCTGCTTCTGAGGCTGCTGGGAGAGATTTCCCTTTCTCTTCTCTGTTCGCACAGCTCCCAGGGTTCAGCTTTGGATTTGGACCCGCCTCTGCATGTAGGTCACCTGAGGGCGTCTGTTCTTCGCTCAGACAGGACGGGGTTAAAGGAGCAGCTGATTCGGGGGCTCTGGCTCACTCAGGCCGGGGGGAGGGAGCGATACGGAGGAGGCGGGGCGAGCCTGCAGCGGCAGAGGCTAGAGTGACGTTGCACCAGCCCGAGGCGTGCCGTGTGTTCTCCCGGGGAAGTTGTCCCTGGATCACGGGACCCTGGCAGTGGCGAGCTGCACAGGCCCGGGAGGGGAGGTGTGGAGAGTGACCTGTGCTCGCACACAGGCTTCTTGGTGGCGGCAGCAGCAGCCTTGGCATCTCATGCCCGTCTCTGGGGTCCACGCTGATAGCCGCGGCTCGCGCCCATCTCTGGAGCTCGTTTAGGCGGCGCTCTGAATCCCCTCTCCTCGCGCACCAGGAAACAAAGAGGCAAGAAAAAGTCTCTTGCCTCTTCGGCAGCTGCAGACTTTTTCCCAGACTCCCTCCCGGCTAGCCGTGGCGCACTAGCCCCTTCAGGCTGTGTTCACGCCGCCAACCCCCGTCCTCTCCCTGCGATCCGACCGAAGCCCGAGCCTCAGCTCCTAGCCCCCGCCAGCCCCGGCGGGTGAGCAGACAAGCCTCTCGGGCTGGTGAGTGCTGGTCGGCGCCGATCCTCTGTGTGGGAATCTCTCCGCTTTGCCCTCCGCACCCCTGTTGCTGTGCTCTCCTCCGTGGCTCCGAAGCTTCCCTCCTCCGCCACCCGCAGTCTCCGCCCGCGAAGGGGCTTCCTAGTGTGTGGAAACCTTTCCTCCTTCACGGCTCCCTCCCACTGGTGCAGGTCCTGTCCCTATTCTTTTGTCTCTGTTTTTTCTTTTGCCCTACCCAGGTACGTGGGGAGTTTCTTGCCTTTTGGGAGGTCTGAGGTCTTCTGCCAGCATTCAGCAGGTGTTCTGTAGGAGTTGTTCCACATGTAGATGTATTTCTGATGTATTTGTGGGGAGGAAGGTGATCCCCACGTCTTACTCCTCCGCCATCTTGAAGGCCCCCCCTTTTTTTAAAATTGATGTATAGTTGATTTACAATGTGTGCCAATCTCTGCTGTACAGCCAAGTGACTCAGTTATACACATACATACGTTCTTTTTTCATATTCTTTTCCATTATGGTTTATCCCAGGAAATTGGATATAGTTCCCTAATATCCTTCTGTGTTGGCAAAACTTACTGTCTGCCATCAGAGATGGAATACTGCTGTGCCTGCGTTGACTGGCCCACAGACAGAGGGGCCGCAAGCAGGCTGTTAGGGAGCATGTGTAGGCAGGTCAAGGGCAGACATCCGCCAGGTCTAATGCGACGCCTTCTAGACAATGTGGTTTAGTGACCCTAACGGCCAATGCTTTGAGCATGTGCAGCTGCAGACTCTACTTGGCCCATCGATCACAGAGCCATCCCACTAGGCAGGCGTCCCATCGCCCAATGCTACAGATGAGGAAAAGTGAGGCTGGGACAGCTAAGTAGGTCAGCAAGGAGCAACCTGGTGATGGCCTACCTGAACCAAGGACCTGCTCTTGACCCCTCCATCCCTTTAGAAATGGAACGAAAATTCATAAACCTGAACAAAAGCAACAATGGTAACGAAAACATCAAAACCGTTGGCTTCCCCTCTGTCCGGACCCTGACAGCTAACGTTGAGAGTTACTCTGGCCCAGAAACATTGAGATTCTGTTTACTTACACAAGACACCTTTGCTAATTTTTAGTGTTAATGTTCAGTTCTGCTATATAGTTAAGTACTCACATGGCCCATCCAGCTACTTTCCTCTGCTTCCAGCTGATGCTGGGCACCTGGGGAGGGGACCCTGGTGGCTTCCTGCTGACTGTGCCCCCAGGGAGAGTGAGGGACTGGCCTTGGCGTCAGAGGACCATGGTTTTCCCAGTCACATCTCAAGGCTGTAAAGGATGTGTTCACGAGAGACAGAAAAGTGGCTCTGGAAAAGTGGCTCTGTGTTTGCGGATTTCAATTTTAAATGGAAACACTAAACAATTTAAAATGAATTTTGGAAAGGTTGACCTTGAAAACAAGTAACTGAGTTGTTCTTTATAGACTATTGTCCCAACACCAATACCTTTTCTAGAAGTTCGTGGCTCTGCACTCATGGCTTTCTTTGCTTTGGCCCAAATTTTCAATCTGAAAGAGGAAAATGGACCCACTTCTGCCCAGTCTGGACCACGGCTGTGATCTCTGTCATCAGCAGCAACAGCACAAACAGCCTACGCTCACTGCCTGAACAGTCCTGAAGGTTCTTCCAGCCTGAGGGTTGCACAGGGTGCCCCGGGGCGTAAATGAGGAAGGCTCTTCCCGGCTCTCATCTCGTAGAAGAGATTTCCAACTCTAGCAAAAATCGAGGAGCTGAAGTCCTACGAATACGTATCGTGAGCCTCGATTTGCAGACCAGAGAATTGGGCCGCGTCATAAGTTTTGTAAGCGCGTTTCGGTTGACATCCCAGGTCTGTGTCAATTGCCATAAAGAATTTAAAACATCCGAATGGTTGACTGATGTGCTGCGTCACCAGAATCACGAGCAGATGTTTTGCTGAAACACAGAACACATTCGTGGCTGAGGTGTCCAGGTGACTGTCCCGGGAAGGTTGTCATTGTATAAAATGGGTCCAAAATTAAAGCACAGAGACATGCTTCGTGAAATGAGAGGATGCATTTATAGGTTTCAGGCATACAGGAGAATACTTTTATAGATTTTTAAAAGAAGTAGATACTGTTTTTCTTTTGCTGTTAAAATACAAATACAATATTTGAAACGAGGTACCTATTTTAAATCTCAGAATTAGCTCACTTACAAAATAAGCTACTCTGCTTTGACAAAACATAATATTTTTAGATCCCAGGAAACTGAGAGAAATCATAATGCATTTCTAGTATAGGTATCTTTTAATAGATAGTATAATTTTAAATTTTAAATTTGCAACTCTAGATTCTAACCAATTAAATATCAATATGTTTTATAGAATTTCTTGCATTAAGAAGCTCATTGATTTGTGCTAACATTTCTGTAATGTATTGATACATTTAAAATTCTTCCTTTAAGTAGATTTATTTACACTCAAATTGATATTGTCATGCCCACTACGCTCACACATTTGTATCACTGCAGCCTCAAAGCGCTGTATTAAAAATGTTAGTTCATGCTATTCTAGTTAAGCTATTTTCTTTCTCTTCTTAAGGGTGATTTATCCACGGTTTTATTAGAATAGAGCGTGAAATGTTCAGTAACTGTAAAATCTGAGAGCAAAGAAGTAATTCTCCTCAGAAGCAAAATGCCCAGGAGAGATTCTTCTCTCTTTTTCTTGTTTTCTCCTTTTCTGAAAAATTCTTTTCATATCCTACCTCTTCCAAACATGAGATTCTGTATGTCAAAGGGAAGTATACTCATCAATAATAACATATAAATGGAAATAAGAAGGCTCGTGGACAAATAAACACGTTGACTGGCTGGTTCTTCAATATGGTTTTTGAGAATAAACAATATCTATTTCTATAGAATAAACTATTGACACAGGCATGGATTTAGTATTCTTTGGATTAAAAGATCTACTTGTCAACCTATTGATTTTCCATGTGTTTATAAGCTGTTTCCCATTTTATCTTAACATTAAAATACAAAGTTTCAAATGCTTGCTGAAGTTAATTTATTTGGGAGAACTATATTTTGCAGACCTCATGCACAAACAAAAAAAGGTGCAAGAGTCTTCCAGCTTTCACATTAAGAGCCACTTATAATGATTGCCTTCATGTAAGCTTATTTTTAAGTAACACATTAAGAATTTTTAAGGAAAGTTGAGTCTTGGATGAATTACCCTGCCTGGGGGAGCCACGTTATAAAGAAGAAAGTTATCTTTAAAAGACTGACAAACTCAGCTATGGGGCTTTAGAAATAATCTCTCTTCTAAAAAGGACTTTAGTTCACATCAAGCCTCTTTTCCATTGTTTTCAGATTCCTTTCAAGGTTAGATCAAAAATTAGTAATTATAGTTAAAACTAATAACGGGAACATGTCAGATTCTGTCCAAGAGACTCTTGGAAGTGGATAATTTCAGAGCTCCTTTGTAGCAAAGATTAAACAACAGTGGTTTTCCACCCCCCGTAGTGTTTATCTGCTAAAAATAATGTCTTGAGAACAAATGAAAGAGTCATAATGTAAATATAATGAACGTAAATATTGTTGGGGAGTGTCCACAGGAATGTGGCGATTTTGACTGATCCTTTAGACCACGTGCTGGCTTTTTCTTTGAACGTTGACATTTTACCCCATATTTTTTCCAAGTAGACTTTCATTTCTTGTTGTTTACCAAAACAGACATCTTTACAGGTTCAAATTTCTCATATTAAGATTTTGGTGCATGTTCAATACAGAAGTTATGTGAATGTATACTGGGGGCCTAACTTAGTCTGGGAAAGCGATTGTGATTTACTTGTAATTTACAATTAAATTATTAGTTAACTTATTTTAGTTAATTCTGGGCTTTTCGCTGGCCGTGATTTTTTGCCTGGTGTGTTGACCAGCTTTGACACCCCGTTTGCGAGTGAGCAGGTGTGTATTAAGCTGTGTGTGGGGTGTCAGGCTCGTTAAACTGGCCACACTGACGTCACAGGAGGGACACGCAGATGCGCCGGAAGGCAGCCCTAGGTCTCAGGGGCCTGGGGGTGTGCCTTCCCAGTGATGATGTGCAGCCTGCTCTCCCAGGCCTCCTGGGGCCCCTCCCTCACGCCCGAGAGGAAGAGCCAGGGCTCCCTGCCAAGGGCACAGAGGAGAGTGTGCCTGCCCTTGACCATCACCTGGCCAGTGCCCGCTGCTCCCACACCATGGAGCATGGGAAAGAAGGTGCCACGGCCACTCCTCCAGGCAGGTGTAGGGCACTCGGTCAGGTCCCCTATCTAGGTACCTGTGGGGCCCTTGCCCTTGGGGCTCTGGGGACCCGTGTTTCTGAGACAAACATAACCTTGCTCGTCTGTCTACACCCCAGGGCTGAGGAGCTAACAAGGAACCCCGGGATGATGGTTCCATTTTACGTGAGAGAGAAAAAGGGGTGAATCTCCCCAGTGATTGATAGACTGGAGAACAAAGGTATCTCCAGATTGGTGTGTTCTGATCTCTAGAAGCACTTGGCCCTTGAGAGGTACAGCTTGTATCAGAGTTTGGCCTCAGGGTTGCTTAATCTGGACGATGATGAATCCGGCTCATTTTTCTGATGAGAAAACTTGAGGCCCCACAGGCCCTTGGTCCTGCTTTGCCATTTAGTCTCAGAGTGAAGGCTGTAATGCAAGTTTCCTGATTTCCAGCAGGATCTGTGACTGCTTTACAGCTGGTTTTGCCCACCAAAATGCAGGACCATAGGAACTGCGGGAAACCTCCTTTTGTCCTCGGCCTCTTTGCTTCTTTCCTCATGTTTCCATCAAAGATACTGATTTTTTGTTTTACCTTGTAGTTTGGGGAAAACCACAGTGTGATCATAACTGGGGTGTTTCTCCGGAGGATTCTGCCGCCGTGTGTGTAGGTGTCAGACTGTCTCTGTTTGGATGTGTGTGTCCCGGGCAAGGCCTGGCTGGAATGTGCACACACAACCCATGAAGTAAGCTCCCGAAGCCGCGGCCACCATCACAGGCAGGGTGTAGGGAGGCTGAGACCCACACAAGAGCCGAGCTGCCCATGACCTTTGGTCAAGGTGAGCCCTCTGTCTTCAGGATCCATTAGCTTCTTATTTTTACGCCATCTAAGATCTCTGACTGTGATTAATCTTCCCTTCAAACTGGGCAACTTTCAAAAGTAATGTCCCCATCAGTTCTGTTCACAGGCGTCCTCATGACTCTAATGAGTTTAGGGTCTCTTACCATATTCCTCATTTTCCATACCAATCACTGACGTCGCCCCAGAACCCCAGAAGCCCAAACCCTTGACATCCATAGGTTTAGCTGCGTAGAGGCTGATCATTTTTCATAACCCTTGTTTCCTTGACAGCGTGTCACAGCCAGTAAATAGCTGCTGGCTCCGTGCACGTGTGTAAATCTTTTCTCGGCTTCACCTCACTGCTATTTAATGCCACTTTGCTCGGCCACTGCACGCAGGAGCTTAAAACACCTTGTGTTGGAAGGAACGCATGCTTATTATGATTATAGAGGAGTTTGTGTGAGATTTCCCCCAGCACAGGCTGACAAGCCGCCTGGCACATTGTCATTTGTCATTGTACACCAGCTCTGTCAACGAGAGAAACAATTTCAATAAAAAAATTCTGCATGAAATTACTTTGCCGGAGAACAAACTGCTTCTGCCTTTTGTGTGTACTGCTCTGTGTCTCTGTGTCATTTTGTGTTTGTTTTTTTTTTCTTCTTCTTCTTCTTTTTTCTTTTTTAATTTTGGCTGTGAAAGGTACTTAATGTACCAAAAACAATTTGTACAGACATTATTTTACCAATTGAAAGTGTGTACGCCTTGCTGAGGTCCCCTTATCTAACTGTTGCTAATATATTTTCATGCTGTGCTCTTATGGCTTCATTTTACAGTTGAGGAGATCACCCACTCCATGCTGTGTTGGAAATGGGACCCTCGTCACTCGGGCCCACAGAGTGCAGTTAACATGTGAACGACAAGCGGCCGAAAGTTGGAGCATGAAAGCATCTTCGTTCCCTCATGCTTCTCGCTGCAGGCGTGGCTTGTTTGATCTCTGGCGTCTCCGGAATGCGAGGTGCGGCCACTCTGAGCAGCAGGGATGCTGCATGTTTGGGAAAGGCCCGGCTGCTGGCTGAACGGCAGCAGCTACACAGCCAGCATCACGCAGGTGCTCGGGCCTGAGCTCGCCGCCCTCTCTGCTCTGCAGAGAAGACACAGATAATTTCTGCAGTTCACCGACAAGCCCTACTCGCCCTTACGTGGGTTTGGTTTCTCGTGTGAGGCCAGTAACGAGGGGAGGCCGCGAGGCCCACAGTCGGTAGAACCAGCTGCGGCAATAATTGCTGTGAAATGACGTCCTGGACGGCTGAGTGGGAAAGACCAGCCTCCATGGCCCTTGTTTTCCACCCTGTCAGGTTTTTACCCAGCTATGGATTTGCTGTCATCGGCTCCTGACGCTGCTGCTGACGCCCCTGTCAGAAAATGAATTTCTCACTCCCCACTTGGTTGATTCCATTCTTAGGGTGGAACTCTGTCAATGAGCGCTGCTCGCAAGCCCTCTCACTCATTCGCTTGTGGTTCCTAGACCTTCTGGAACCATCCTGCTGGGTCCGCATCCCTCTGTTCTCCCACGCGTGGTCTTCCATGTGGAGCCAGTGAGAAGGGATGATCCCCCTGTGCTTCTAATTCAATTAGAATGAAAAACAGCCTCAACAACCATCAGAATCCACACAGAATGCAAAATATTTATATAAAAGAACAATCAAGCCTTGACCAAAAGATGGAATTGGATATCAATCTTATTTCTTGTGCACCTGGAATGGTTTTTAAGTCTGTGAAATACATTTGCCTCACCTATAATATCTAATTGACTCCTCATGCAAAACTAGCTCACAGAGGCCAAGCAGCAAGGCCACAGTAGAAACCAATCCACAGTAAAGACTAGGAAACATACTTAATGATATATAATCCCCACGCATTTTCTTTCCTGGATTTATACAACGGGCACAAAAATCTTAGTCTGTAATCGCTATATGGAATGGAGATATGAAAGGAAACTTGTTATCAAACAAATTTGCTGCTGTACAATATTTGTTGGGTGTAGTGATAGGTCCATCAATGTACAGAGACTAAGAATGCAGTTATAAACAAGTCAAAATAGCCCAGGGGTGAGCAGACTTTATGTCGCATCTAATTTAACACTGAGACATATGGGAGGACAGCGGTGAAGGCTCATGAGAGACGGATGTCATGGGAGATGCCCCGTGCGGGATGCAGAGATGCCTGCAGAAGGACCACTACATGCCAGGTGATGTCAAGGCTGGAGGATGAGAAGTAACCAGGACAGAGTCCCTACAACAAGGGGCTGATGGCCTCCAACAACCAGAGCCCAGGCTGAGGTTTCCCAAACGTTAGCACACCTACGGACCACCTGCAGATGTTGTTGAAATGAGGCTTCTAACTCGGCAGGTCTGGACTCCAGGCTGGGATTTTGCTTTCCTCCACAATCTTCCAGGTCATGCTTATGCTTTCTCTCCATGAGCCCCCATTAAAGTGGCAAGATTTTAGGTACTGCCATTCCAAAAATATGCATTTTATTTTCAGTTGGTCTGGCTGGGCACTGATTAGATATCTTAGATGTAAGCTTTATCCAATGGTCAGTCATTTAAAAATAAGACAAGATCAAAACAAGATAATTCT
This sequence comes from Balaenoptera musculus, assembly GCF_009873245.2. Lineage (NCBI taxonomy): Eukaryota > Metazoa > Chordata > Mammalia > Artiodactyla > Balaenopteridae > Balaenoptera > Balaenoptera musculus. The sequence continues at coordinate 88,993,786 of NC_045798.1, read as the reverse complement.
GGAGCTTGTTAAGAATGCCGCTGCCTCTCTCTTGCTTGCTTTCTTTCCAGACCCCACTTGCAAGAGTCCGGAACTTCGTGAACTGTCATAAATGTTAATTATATTCTTCCCTAATTATTTCATTCTACAATGCAACAAATGTCTACTGAACAGAGACCCTGTACCAGCCTCGTGCAAGATCCTGAGGATTGGATGATGTACAACATAGACAGAGTCCTTATGTTGTGGACAAATATGACAAAAGTTTAAAAGGATTTTAAGTTTCAGCAAGCCCATGAACCAGAACGTGGGCAGAGAGCACAGAACGAGAGGACCCGTGTGGTCTGGGTAAGACATGCTAGAAGAAGCGACATTGGAATGTCCTCCTCGAGATGGTCCCAAGACTACCTCTTTCTTGTCCTTTCTATTTACTCTTTATAAGAACCTTTTCTGGAGTCACATGTGGTGCTTTGTGGCTGCTAGAGCCCCGTCTGCTGCCTGCATGGATGGCACCGTCCCTCACCACCATCCTCGGGCTCTTCATCCCAGAGGTCTGGTCTGCTCACCCCTCAGCTCAGAGCCACGGGAACGAGGCAGCTTGCCCACCATCCCTGGGAATCGTGCTATCAAGACTCGGGGGAGGTTCAAGCTCTAAGCACCCGAGGATGATTTCTGAAGCTGGAGCAGCAGGCCGGTCTGAATCCAGCACAGGATTTAAGAACAATGCCAAGTCCAAATGCAAAAAAGTCCATGAAGACATCGAGCTGATGAACTCCATAACCTGGAGGCAGCACTGAATCCACCAGGCTAGCAGGTGTGGATTGGGCTGTGTGCACCGGCAGGGGTTCCAGAGTTGGCAGGAAGACGGGCCCCACGCTGGAGGTTGTGTGCTTGCCCCTTTGTGCCGTGAACCTAGTTCCTGTGCAGACCTACGGACCCGAAAACCATGTTGTATTTACCCAGCGTTTGGCTCGGTGCATAACCAATTCTGTGATGTGAACGTAGAACGATGAGTCAAAACCCAAGATTCAAATATCTGGGCTTGAAATCAGATCTGGGCAGAAGGATGGAACCTAGTAATGAGCCAACCTTCATGAAAAGCTCCCTTTACGTGTTACTTTTATGATCAGAATTGGTCTCAGAATCTAGAAGGTTCTAATCTGTAACTTGAACCAGTTATACCCAGATAGGGCGGGAATAAAGCCACAAGGCTTCAGCTTCTCTCTAACAGCTATTCTGGTCTCTGCTAAGCTGTTTGCTCAAATTACATCTACCAGATGCAGAATAACACATAATTAAAGGACTTGTATAGGCTCTGCTGTCCTGAAAATTCAATAGATTTCTTTTTACAGTTTTCTCATTAAAATTTGTGAAAAAATAATGCTGAAAGTATAAAATAATAAGAAAAAAGAAAATAACAATCATTCAATCCCTACCATCCAGAACTAACTACTGTTTATATATTTATATATTTACTTCCAGTCTCCTGTTTCCTTAAGAAAAACACCCTATTGTTTTTATAGAAAGCATGCATGCACGTAGTTGTAAACAGTTCAAATAAGGCATAACAGCATATAAGTATAACAAAATGCTTAGAATTGTAATCAGAAGTAAACTTTATAAACATTCGTGATTATTCCAGATATCATTCCCTGGATACAAATAGAAAGATGAATGGTGATACTTTTATGAAAGTAAGATAACACCATAGATATTTTAATAAATGAAGAAATTAATTTTATTTGAATTTAAATAAATGGAAGTAAGACAAAGAATATAGTAGATTCAAATAAATATTTTCATTACAAGAAAGGATTAAAAAAAAAAGGAGAAAACAAACTACAAAACACAGTAAAACAAAATAATACAGAACATTGATTGCCTTGCTTTGAAGTAAAGAAACAAGCATTTTTATATGACTTCCCATTCAACTTTCTCCTATCTTCTAACTTCAGGTGGTTATAATATTATATTATATTATACAATATATTATATTATTACATTATCTTGTTATATTACATTATATCATATTATATTACATTATGCGCTATATTATACTTTGTTACATTACATTACATACATTGCATTCTATTATGTTATGCAGATCTCACTCACATTTTATTCTGTGTGCGTACATTCTCATCATTTTGTATTGGTTTTTTAAGTGCACTGATTCACTGTTCATCTCCGTCTGTCCTTTAACAGCCGTTTCCAGTCTCAATCACCTCCACGTTGAACCCCACGTTTACTGCTGGACCGACTGTTCTGGGTCCACCTCCTTCCATCACGTTGTCAGGTTCTCGCTGTTCCCCAGAGAATCGCGTGTCTGCCTGAACAGCATCACGGCCTGTGGTACCATTCCTGCTCCCTCTCTTCCCAGAACTTGGTAGAGGTTGCTGCATCCTCTTCTGGTACTTAAGGCATCCGGGGAGCCCCGAGCCCCAGTGGGGTCCCCAGTCACCGTGATTTGCTGCTGTCTGGTCTGGGGCTTGCAGAAATCTTTGCTTTTCCTCGGCCTTCCTGGCTTAAGTAAGGTGTGCCCACTGACTGCACATTGGGTGTCCTATTTTCTTGGAGCACAGTGGGCTCTTTGTTTTATTTTATTTTTTTTTTATTTTTTTTGAATTTTTGAATTTTATTTATTTTTTTATACAGCAGGTTCTTACTAGTTATCCATTTTATACATATGAGTGTATATATGTCAATCCCAGTCTCCCAATTCATCATATCACCACCCTCCTCACAGTGGCTCTTTAAATCCAAAATATTCTTTTCCTTCAGTCCAGGAAAAGAAAAATATCTCATATGAATTAAAAAAAAATGAATTTAGATTTTATTTGTTCTCCAAGGAATACATATGCATGTTATTAAAATTCTGACAGTTTTAAAGATTGATAATAAAAACAGGGCAGACCCCACAGCTTCCTTTCCCCACGCCTCTCACGGCTATCAGGGGGGAAGGCTCAGCAAACTCTCCCGAGGGCCAAGTCCAGACCACTGTCTGATTTTGCAAACAATGTTCTCTGGGAAAACAGCGATGGCCGTTCTTTTTTGTATTAGCTATGGCTGCTTTCATGCTCTAGTGCCAGAATCGACTGCTTGCACAAAGTCTAAAACATTTACTACCTTGCTCTTCACAGAAAAAGTTTGCCAACCTCTGAGCTAAAGGAAACCACTTTCAAATAGTGTAGTAGCTGTTTCATCTCATCTTTACCTCTTTATATTTAAATGATATTCTTATACTGACCTGTGTTCGTAGTTTAGATATTATCAATCGACACTCTATGAAGGAAGAAAATCTAGTTGCCTTAAATCTTCCCACAAACACAAAAGCACATACACCTTCCCTTCAGCCTCCAAACACATTTCTATGATATTGTTGTTACATCAAAATCAACATGAACATCATAACGCAGTTCTACATGTTTATTCCCTCCTGAATCACCCGGTACTGCTGCTTTTCTGTGCAAATATCTTTTACTCCTGGAAATTGTAATTATCTTTTTGTTAGCTCAGTTTTCCACGTACTTATCAATAACGCAGCGCTCGCATTCTGACAAGCCGATGTGTCTTCTCAGTATGGTCAAACTGGTAGGGGCACATCAGTGCCTTTGAAATAATATTTTTAAAATTATTTATTCTTCTGACCTCTGACCTCCTGCACTAGGCTTGTCGCACTGCAGCCATCCTCATTCTGGAACTCTCTTGTATCATTTTGTTGAAAATTCTCTTTGCCTCTCTTCTGGGTTAAGAGCCCTATTTCATTCCCTTTTGGGTTTACTCTGAAGGTGCACAGGAGTTTAGTGAAGCATCCTATGCTCATGTTTGAGCTGGGTATAAAATTCTAAGCTTTCAATCATTTTTCTTTGAGAATTCTGAAGGATTGCTCCACATTCTTTTAGTTTCTGCTGTTCCCTTAGAGACATTTGACTTCATGCCAGCCCTTCATCCTTCCTCTTCTGGATGTTTCCTCTTGTCATCCCTGGTGACAGGCACTTTGTGATGGTGTGCTTTGCTGTGCATCTTTTATACTTCATTTTCCTGGGTGACCCATGTGATCTCTTCAGTTCTAGGAGATTTCCTTACTTTTTTTTTTGGTGAATTTCCATTATTTTACTGTCCTTCCTCTCTTGATTTTAAAAATTGCAGCTTTTGCATTTTCACAGAACACCCAAACTCTGGCTTTTATTGTGCACTTTTCAGGACACTGAGGTGGGAGGTGCTTGATGACGTGGGGGCCAGGGGCACACGCAGTCTCTGGGGCCACACAGGCCTGCCGCTTCCCCAGGTTTGCGGCTCTCAGATGCCACTGGGACCCTGCGCTGGGAGTGTTCTGTCTAGGTGGCTTAGTGTGGCTCCCAGTGCCCACAGCTGGGATTTTGCTTCACTCCTGACCTCTCACCTTGGTCCCAGGCCCTGAACCCACACCCCACCTCGGGCATCCTGCTTCCAGCCAGTTTGCTGGGCATCCTTGTAATAAAAACAGGTGCTAAAGAGCAAAAGGCACAGACTGTGCAGCTGGCAGGTCCCCAAGGGAAGGGGTCCCATGAAGAAGATATCACTGTTTTTTAAATCACCCTAGAAATATTCCGCTTACAGCAACATCATTTCATTAAAAGCTCAGGAAGATGAACGCTATCGTGTTCTGTATTATTTTATTTTGAAAATGCATTTTCTCTTCTGTTTTCCTAAGCTCTTCTTAAACTTCAAAGCAACTATGGGGTGACATTCATCATAAATAAAAAACAAAGCTGAATAAAAATGCAGTTTACAAGTCTTAAGTGAAGCAAGTATTTTAATTCTCTTGTTTTAACTCAATTACTCTGCTCTTTTGCTTTCACTAATGCATGAATTAAGCTTCACTTCCTTTTCCTTTCTACTGTGCAATGAAATCTGTATTTGGAGAGATGGGAGGTGTAACGGAGAAAGACAGGGAGTCGTGCCTCTTCTGGCTGCTCGCGTCTCTGGACTATCTTTGCTGCGTCCTTTGTTGGTTGTTCTGAACAGTGGGTCCCTGGTTGTTAAACCCACCCAAAGTGCGTTAATTAATGGCTCTTGGCTAACTTAGAAGGAGGCTCTAATTTTGTCCTTTTGAGCTCTATCCTCAGCCCCGACTTATTAACAATATATACAAATTTATTAGAAATCAAAAGATGTGTTCATCAGATTTGTAGACGGTGCCCAGACTGGAGGTGGCTAGTACCACAAACAATGATTTCAGGTTTTAAAAGTTGTCTCCACAGGCTTCCCTGGTGGCGCAGTGGTTGAGAATCTGCCTGCCAATGCAGGGGACATGGGTTCGAGCCCTGGTCTGGGAAGATCCCACATGCCGCGGAGCAATTAAGCCCGTGAGCCGCAACTACTGAGCCTGCGCGTCTGGAGCCTGTGCTCCGCAACAAGAGAGGCCGGGATAGTGAGAGGCCCGCGCACCGCGATGAAGAGTGGCCCCCACTTGCCACAGCTAGAGAAAGCCCTCGCACAGAAACGAAGACCCAACACAGCCAAAAATAAATAAATAAAGGAGTTCCTTAAAAAAAAAAAAAAAAAAAAAAAAAAAAAAAGTTGTCTCCACAGACCATAACAGTGTAGTGAGGGTGAAAATGCAAATACCTGAAATAGATAAAATAATACTTAAAACGAACAAATTTGGGAGATTGAAACTACCTGGTATTAAGACTTACGGTAGGGGCTTCCCTGGTGGCGCAGTGGTTGAGAATCTGCCTGCCAATGCAGGGGACACGGGTTCGAGCCCTGGTCTGGGAAGATCCCGCGTGCCGCGGAGCGACTGGGCCCGTGAGCCACAACTACTGAGCCTGCGCGTCTGGAGCCTGTGCTCCGCAACAAGAGAGGCCGCGATAGTGAGAGGCCTGCGCACCGCGATGAAGAGTGGCCCCCGCTTGCCACAACTAGAGAAAACCCTCGTGCAGAAACGAAGACCCAACATAGCCAAAAATTAATTAATTAATTAATTAAAAAAAAAAAAAAGACTTACGGTAAGACACACACGTTAAAGCAGGATGGTAGGTGGGAAACCGGCCATAGCAGCAGCTGCTACCGGAGGACTAACTTGGCCCCATCACAGCGGCAATGCGCTTGTGACCGCTCAGCCTCACTCCACGTTATTGCTAGGTTTCTCCCCTCTGCCTGGCGGGACAGCTACCTCTTCCAGCCCTGTGTTTGCTACAGTCACTGTTCCCCCTGCTCTCTGGGGGGCTTTCTCAGTCCCGGGAATTTTCCTTCCACGCGTGCTGGGCTCAGCCCTCAGGTGAGGATGAGTGGTACCCTCTCAGTGAAATGGAGCATTCAAAGAATTCTTAAATTCTTATGTAAAGACAGCTTTATATCTGGAGTGCTTACCAGGGTTTTTTTGGCATCAATAGATGAGGTTCAGAGAGTCTGTAAACTTTCTGAAATTACACACACAATTTTGCATATGTGGTCATAAATGCAATTTTCCAGGTTTGAGGCTCCAAAGATTTTTATTATATTCTTATAAGGGATGTGGACCCAGTGACGTTAAACACTAGCCCCCTCTGTCCTATGTGTTTATTTCTCTGGTTCTGTACGTTGACTCTCTTCTAATATTTGTAAGCCCATGATTCTGGATCCTACCAGCCTTGAGAATGGTATTTCTAACACCTCCCTTCTCAGCATGGATTTAGGTACAATTTCCTTTCTAAACCACACATGAATAATTTCAAAGAAGCAAACAACCATAAAAAATACGTTTCTTCAGGGCTTGAAACTCCAGTCTTATCTTCAAATACTGAGTCAAGTCTGTTGGATTATTCTCTTTATAAGTGCAAATATTGTCTTATGCCTGCAGAAGTGTCTTGTACTTCATTAGCCCAGAAAAAGGTACCATAAACAAGCATTTAAGGAATAAAGGAGAATTCCACAGATTAGAAAAAGAGTATTTAATATGAACAATATATGTGTCATGACAGTGCATCTGTTAGGACAGGAAGCATCGTGGTCATCTGTTTTACGAGCCTTCTCTGGAATTATCTTTTGGATGATTTCATATAAAAGACAGTTTCTGATAAATCTGGCTCAACAATTAATACGCAGTGCAAGTTGTGATTAGAGGGGTTGAATTGGAAGTAATGAAGATTTAAAAATAGAAAACAGATGTAATATTTTAAATGACATTTTCTTGGTACTGTATTTATTTCCCCTTTGCAGTAATTAGTAAAATGTTTTCAGTTTTTTTAAAACAGCTTATCACTGTGAACACAATAAACCCATATGTGTGAAAAACAAATAAAAAACTGTGAGAAACAGATGATACATACTTTGGGTTGTGTGGATAAAGAGAAATAGTGGAAAAATAGAGTATCACAAAAATATAGGGCCGAAAATATAAACAATTAAAATAATTCAAACCAAAAGAACCAATATTCAAACGATTCTGTGAATCTGTCATTTGAGCAGTTTTAAATAAATGAGCATAAATAATTTATGTTATGGAGAGGAAGGTTATAAATCAGTAAATAAATTTTATTAGGGATTTAAAAAAATGTGTACAATTTAAATATTGAAAAAAATCATCTACACTCTTGCCTCTTCTCTCCCACGATGGCGTTCCTTAAAGAGTCCAACAGGGCTGGCTGGAAATTCAAAGCCAGCAAACAGAGTGTGTTTGGCACTATTTAGAGCCATTGGAAGTGGAAACCTACTTCTTTATCCCTGGAGGCACCCGTGGTGACCGGAGGGCATTCAGATTGACGATGGTTACAGAGGTCACTGGGCTGGCCGGAAGCCCTGGAGATTCGAGATGCCTGTAAGAACAAAAGAGCCTCCGTGTATCTTATGAGTTTGAGACTTTTCTGGAACTCTCCACTGGATAAATTTCAGAGCCAAGTTATTGATATGTTTAAAAAATAAATGACATCGCTAACTTTGTTTTAAGATGTCAGCTTGAATTGTTTTGTTTCTTGGTTTAATCTGTGAGTTTTGGTTCCAGCAAAGTGAGGTTTTGCTTCAAGCCAATTATAGCCCTAAAAACAAGTGAAAGGTAATTACCTTTTTATTGACACATTAAAAGAAAATAAATAGTAGAGTCAGTAGTATACTCTTTTCTAAAGGTGTTACTATTACCAGGCAAAGCTGGGGCTGGTGTAGACAGGGATGTGGCTGGTGGGAGGGCCGGCCCGGCTGAAGCAAGGGACAGGGCAGAAGCGCAGGAGAAGCAAAGGTATTCCTAACACAAATTATTTTAAAAATCAGAGAAGTGCAGGTCCTTGATTGAAACATGTTTGGGGGTAAAATGCTTCTTTCTCAAATGCCACGTAGGGTTGCTTTTCAGATCCAGTTACAGCATCTGAGCGGCAGTGACACGGCTGCCCAGGCGTCACCAAGAGTCCCCACGTGTTACAATCTTCATCACGATGTAGAACCAGGGTACTCATTGGATCCGGGCCCATGGGAGAGGTGTCACACAGCAGGGAGAGCTCGGGCAGTGGGGACACAGGTGCCATGCAAACCCAGGGGCAGGTGACTCACGGGGCATAACTGGGGGTGAGGAGACAGGACGTGTCCCTCACGCTGGCCCTCTGTGACCCGGGGCTGAAGGGGGACAGAGCAGTGTGGCCCCTGCAGTCACCATGCCCGGCGATGGGGCCGCCATTCCCAAGCATCCTCCCCTGGGGCACTGAGTGACGCTCGTGTGATTGTCACCCCCATGTCTGGGGCAGGTGCTCTGGCCCAGGTCACAGGGGAGCAGACAGCCAGGACAGGACACGGACGGAGCCCTGTGTGGTGGTCACAAGCTGGACACCATGAGCAAGACTTGTGGTCTGTGCTCCCTCGCTGCAGTCCCTGTCACAGGGAGACTGTGACGAAGGGCTGTCCCAAGAGGTCCCTTCTTCAGAAGATCACTGTTCCATGATGGACAGGTACCAATGACTTAAGGTAAAAGACTCAGTTAGCCCTTGGCGGACAGAGAAGACAGAGACACCTGGCCTCACCTGGGCTGGGCGGGGCCTCCTGCATCCCCTCCCCCTACACGCCAGCCTGCAAGTCACAGCGCATATCTTATTCCTTGGAGCAGCTTTGGTTGCCCATAAATCTCACTGAACAGGCAGAAGAAGTTGGTAGTACTGGCCGCAGATTTTTCTGATAAAACTTCCCTTTTGTGCTCTCCTTCCTGGAGAGAGTGTAAAAAGCTTAGAACGGGGGCTGGCAATGAGGGTGACCACAGGACAGTGCCCTGAAGAGAACAATACATGGCAGCACAAGCCTGGAATCTCATACTGGACAGAGACAACCCACCAGCCCCTAATTGGGGTGGGGAGCATGGCATGTCTAGAAATGAGGTACAACAATGTTTTAGGGCCAAACACTGAAGTTCTTAGAATGCGGTTTTTTCTTTAAAACCTTATATTTATTTAAAATTAAGTCAGGGCCAATATTTTTGCTGTGCTGACTTTGAGGCTCTATCTGGTAATTACAGTAAAATGGTCTTAATCGAAGCATGAAATGTGGATTTCATGACAATTCAGATTCACATTGAGAGAGAATCTTGTTCAATTCCTTTAAAAACATGTTTGTTAAGAATCTCCTGGTTACAAGATCCTGTCAAGTGCTGAGGGGCTGCAAGAGAATGGACACGTGGTTTCTGGTCTTGTCTACTTAAAAAATTCAGAGAAACTGAAATAATTAGAAATTTTAAATTTGTAATATATTATTAAGTGTTTACATTTCCAATAATTGAGCTCATATTTAATCTTATTAACAACTATATTCTATAGTTATATATCTTTTAATATCCAAGAATAAAGCAGCTCAATAAAATCAGAAAAAGCTAATCACCGTTTTATGTGGTTTTAGGTGTGTAAGTTATAATTGATGGTCTTCACTGTCATTTCCACTAGATATCAGTGCGGACCTTAATGACAAAGATGATACTACTTGGGGTATTCATGATTAAACACAATTAATATTAGTGGTTATCCCAAAAGTTGCCTTAAAAATCCTGCCCATTCATTTTAGGAGATAAAGTTTCATACATATAATGTCAATATCTCTGGAATTTTCATGAATGTGACAATCTTTTTGATAAGCTCTATAAAGTCACAGTGATACATCAGTTAGATCGCTCATGTTTCCAAAAAAAAGTATTTTGGGGTTTTGAGAAATGCAGTGAAATCTATAGTAACTGGTTACTATCAGGAATTAGGAAGCAAGTAGGAACCATTTCAAGTTTATCAGCAAATATGAATAATCTGACTAAATTTAGAGGGTCCAGAAAGTGTATCAAATAGTAATAATGTAACAAAGGATGTATATCAAATACTTACTAGGTGCGAGTCACTGTTCTTAACACTTCATTTTTATTAATGCACATATTCTAATTAATGATCCTAAGATGTAGGTACTGTTAAAATCACCATGTCAAGGCTAGGATCCTGAAGAAAAGGCCATGGAGTATCCCCCATGGTCACATAGCAGTAAAGGGAGAAGCCTGGATTCAAACCCAGGATCATCTGTCTCCTGACAGGTGCTCTTAGACTCTGTCTACACTTCCTTATAACAAATAAACTATCCAGTTTTTGATATATTACGGTATGAAGTTTTAAGTTAAAATGTGCCATGAGGGACTTCCCTCGTAGCACAGTGGTTAAGAATCTGCCTGCCAATGCAGGGGACACGGGTTCAATCCCTGGTCCAGGAAGATCCCACATGCCGCGGAGCAACTAAGCCCGTGTGCCACAACTACTGAGCCTGTGCTCTAGAGCCCGCAAGCCACAACTACTGAGCCCACGTGCCACAACTACTGAAGCCCATGTGCCTAGAGCCCGTGCTCCGCAACAAGAGAAGCCACCACAATGAGAAGCCCACGCGCAGCAATGAAGGGTAGCCCCCGCTTGCTGCAACTAGAGAAAGCCCACACGCAGCAACGAAGACCCAACGCAGCAAAAAATAAATAAATTTATTTAAAAAAAAAAAAAGTGCCATGAAACCTTTTGGAAAAGAATGTACCAAGGATTTTCAAACTATAACATTAAGCTATTGCTGAATGCAAAACCATCAAAAATGCACACATTAATATGTATATTAACAGGATTAAATGAATATATAAGAAAAAAATAAAGATCTAAAATTGATAACACTATCTTCCCCCTTTAGGAAACTAGACAAAAAGGAGCAATGAGGCTGAAACCAAGCAGAGGAGAATAAATAATAAAAGTTAAAACAGATAACAATGAAATTAAAAACAAAAATACAGTGGAGAAAATCAATGGAAAAAAGACAAAAGTTGGGTCTAGGCAAAAATCTGTAAAATTGATAAACCTCTGGCCAGGCTCACCTAGAAAGACAGAGAGAGAGAGAGAGAGGGAGAGAGAGAAAGAACACAAATTATCAGTATCAGAAAACAAGAGGATACCACTAGTGATCTCATGGACATTAACAAGATAACAAAAGAATAATATGAACTACTCTATGCCCACAAATTTGATAATACAGATGAAATCAACCAATTGTTTAAAGAAAAAAACTACCAGCTACCAAAATTCACACTGGGAGAAATAGATAACCTGAATGGCCTTATATTTATTATAAAATTAAATCAAAAATTAAATTAAAAAAGAAAGTACCAAGACCTATGGTTTCATGGGTGAATTCTATGGGATATTTAAGGAAAAATGATGCCAATTTCCCATAATCTTTCCCAGAACGTAGAAGCAGAGGAAGCATTCCCTCCTCATTCAATGAGGCCCCCAATACCAAAACCGGGTAAAGACCTTAAAGAAATGAAAACCATAGACCAATATTTGTAAGGAACATAGATGTAAAAATCCTCAACAAAATATTATCAACATTGTATAAAGAGAACTCTACACCATGACCAAGTGGGATTTATTCCAGGTGTGCAGGGCAGATTATAATTTAAAAATCAACCACATCAAGAGACAAAAAGAAGAAAAAACATATGATCACATCCATTGATGTAGAAAAAATTTTTGACAAAATTTAACAATTATTCATGATAAAATGTCTCAAAAAGCTAGGAAGAGATGGGAACTCTCTTAGGTTAATAAAGGATATTCACAAAAACTCGACAGCTGACATCATGCTACATGGTAAGTTTTGAGTGTGTTATGGGCATTAAAAGGTATACGGTGTGTGGACTCTGGATTCCATTATATTCCTCTGAAGAGTATTGTTTTAAGTACCTAGGTCAACTACTGCCTGAACACTATGCACTTGTGTAGGCTTGGTCTTATGACTTGTTAGGGCAGAGCTGTAGAAAGCCCAAGGTTTCCCAAACCCCTCTGATTTGTCAGTTCTCAACCCCCAAACTCTGAGTCTTTTGTGGTTCTTGTCAGAATGCTCTTTTATTCTAGTGAGTTAGGGTAGAGTAAAATAGGCCTTTCTCTAAGACGTGATCCTTACTTTCAAGGCTCAGCATTTCCCAGCTGCATGCTGCTGTTACAAGGGGTTGAGGAGGGCTCCCCGTTCTAAATGGACCAGAGCTTCAGCACCTCCACTCCTGCTCGTCTCCAGAATCTCTGCGTCTCTCTACTCCAGAGCAGCTGCTCAGTCCAGGCTCTTGAGCAAATGCAGCCACCTCCCCTCTGTGGTCCTACCTGAAGACGCCGGCCCATTCACCCACCCCCAATTCTGGCCCCTTCCTTCTCAGCTCAGTGGTCAGTGTGCTGTCCCGGGTCTCCAGCTCACAGAGGGTCAAAGCATTCACTAGGCTCATGTTGAGGTTTCTCCCTTCTCTTGTTCATGTTGTCTGACACCTGAACACCAAACATACCCAGTTTTCCTGTTGCTTGCAGGCAGATCTACCAATACCAGCAACCTTGTGATGGCTGCAAACCGTACCTGGAAGGTGCTGAAACAGAACAAAGTCTGTCTTTCAGATGCGAAAGTGAGGGAAGAGATGGTTTCAGACAAAGACAAGCTGAAAAAAACTTGTCGCTACAGAACTGCACTGTGAAAAATACGAAAGGAATAAAATGATCCCCACTGGAAACATAAGACCTGAAAGAAGGAATAACGATCACTGAAAAGACAGAATTTATAGAAATTTTGAGCCACTTACTCCAGATTCTACAGAAATACTTATAGACTTACTTCCTCAAAAGCTTTTCATATCTTTCATGTGTAATTACATTATGGACATATTGTTAACTACACTGAAGCAATAAAAATTTAGAATTTCACGCACCTGCACTTGCCACAGTGGAGGTGGTCTCATCAGCAGCTTTGAACAAACACTTGGTACTCTGCAGCCTTCACAGAAGTTTGAACCTTCAACCTTCAAAGACCTGGAACTGTCATGAGGTCATCGACTGTATTCCGCTGCTAAAGCAGTAACAGAGAGAATGATTTTACTTCACAAATAAATCAGAATTGGAGGAGAGTGGCAGCTTGAACTGATGTGCACTTGGCCGACTCTCTGAGTGATTAAAACCCTTCATCTCTCTGTGATCCGTCCTGCCTTGGGCTCATGACACACGGATTCTTGAGCTAGTTGGCTTTCCTCCTTGTGTGACCCTTTTCCACGGGGGAAGAACCAAGGGAGCTGCCCTGTAGCTGGGGTTGAAGCAGTGAACTCGTTGAAAGGTGCTTGTTTGGAAAAGAAAGCCCCTGATACTACAGCAAAAGATATGTACTTGGTGTTAATATTACTGGAACATTATTTAATAATATTTTCAAGTTAAGATGAACAGTTAACAGTAATTTATATTTGTTTCACATTTGACATTTTCTTTCAAATATGACTTATTTAAAGCAAATTTAACTTTTACAAATTCAATTTTTGAAAACTATCAAATAACATAGAACAATTTAACAATGCAGCATTTTCATTGATGGTTGAGAGAACACCCCGTATTCTTCTGTTTATGTTATAATAAGACTGACTGCAGACAAGGAGGACAGAGCATTTGTGAAACTGTGTGGTGCTTTGGCAGAATTAAAACCCTTGAGCTAAGCTGTTATAGTTCCAGATAACTGGAAGTTTGGCTTAATCACCGCTATATATCTCTTCTACTCACCCTAGGCATCCTGGGGTCCCCAGGTTCTTGGAAATTAAATGTTAAGCAGTGGTAACAAGAGGTGTGCTAGACTTACAATACAGGTTCAATCCCACTACTCTCTGGTTCTGTTCAAATCTCAGTGGGTAATCAGGTATTCTTTCCCACAAGCTATGGCGGGTGCAGTTCAGGTGTTCAATTCATGAGGACGTTGCTTGAAAATGATAGTCTGGAATTCACTCAACACTGAATTATCAACCTGCAGCACCAGGACCATAAGGTGGGTAGAGGCTGGAGGTGGGATGGCAGCATCTCACCAAAGTGATGGATGGGGAGGAAAGAAATGGACCAATTGTTCCATCTTTTCTAAAAGTAATGCTCTTTGCAAATGTGAAAACGGGATCTGAGTAAAATGTAACAGGACAGAGCGATGTGGGAATACACTTGCAGAGAGCCCTGCAGCCAATGGCTGGGCTTGTTTTTACTTCCTCCATCACAATGTACTAACGCGAGGTCCACATGCCACAGGCACGGGTGGAAATATGAGCACGAGGGCCACTGGGTCGTGAATTTTCCCAACAAACTACAATTACGGAACTGGGCTGCATAATTTGAGGCAGATTCATAGCTAAAGAATTCTTGAAGGAATGCCTACAATTACACCTGTGCCTCATTAGCTAAATTGATATTTGTCACATTGGAAGGAGAGCAAAATAGACTCGAAAATTTCTTCCATTAGAATCCAAAAAGAGCACAGAAAACACTAGTCAGACTGGGGAAAACGTTCCAAATTCTCTCAAGCAGTATAAAACCGAAGAACAAAGACACAGGCTAGTTTGAACCCGGGAGTCTCCGAATCACAAACAATTGAATTTTATTAAAAAGTCACGTGCGTGCCCTTCCCGTGTGGGTGAGCGTGATTGTGAGAAACAATGGTCCGTGTGGTTTCCATCATTTCACACCCAAGATACGTTTGCACATCTTAAACCTCTGTGTGTGTGTAAGTGTATTCATTCTTTGTTTGCAAGTACCAAAAATCATGTCCCTTTTCTAAATTTGAAAGTTTAGTAGCAGACTGGCTGAGGCTTGACAAAGGCTAATAAAAAGTTAGCCCAGTAATCCACCAGGGATTAAAAAACAAATATCGTATATTAATGCATATATGTGGACTCTAGAAAAATGGTAGAGATGAACTTATTTGCAGGGCAGGAATAGAAAGGCAGATGTAGAGAACAAATGTGTGGACATTGCCGGGAAGGGGAGGGTGGGATGAACTGGGAGATTAGATTTGACATAAATATACTACCGTGTGTAAAATAGAGAGCTAGTGGGAACCTGCTGTATAGCACAGGGAGCTCAGCTCGGTGCTCTGTGGTAACCTAGAAGGGTGGGATGGTGGGGGGGGGGAGGGAGGCTCAAGAGGGAGGGGATATAGGTATACATATAGCTGATTCACTTCACTGTACAGCAGAAACTAACACAACATTGTAAAGCAATTCTACTCCAAAAAAAAAAGTTGTCGTTAGAGATTAGTTGGTAGCTCCTTATACTACTAACTTTCGCTATCACCTTTTCAGGTAAGTTTCATGTAGAAAGGATGAAAACATATTTCCTGAACTGGGACCTTTCAAACACTTAAGGAACTCCATATCTCAGAAAATTATATGTAGAAAACTTTTACTTTCCTTCAAATACATTATTGCATCATTGCTTAAACATGCCATCTGTTCTCTCTCACGAATACTAGATTTACTCATTTTCTGTGTGGAGTACAGAACTGCTGAGAAGTCATTTCTATATTTAGTTAGTCTTAGTCCGTTCAGGCTGCTGTAACAAGTTACCATAGATCAGGTGGCTATAAACAGCAGACATTTACTGCTCACAGCTCTGGAGGCAGGAAGTCAAGGAGCTTCTGGATTTGGTGTTGGTGAGAGCCCTCCTCCTGGTCGTAAGCAGCTGTCTTCTCGCCGTGTCCTCACATGGAGGAGGGGAGAGGGAGCTCTCTGGGGTCTCTGTTATGAGGACACAAGTCCCATCATAGGGGCTCCACCCTCATGACCTCATCTCCCCCCACAGGCCCTACCTCCTAACACCATCCCATTGGGCGTTATGGTTTTAACGTATGAATTTCGTGGAGAGACATTTAGTCTATAGAAGTCATTAAAATAAATTGTGTTATTTAGGGACTTCCCTGGAGGTCCAGTGATTAAGACTCAGCGCTTCCACTGCAGGGGGCAGGGGTTCCATCCCTGGTCGTGGAACTAGGATCCCACATGCCATGAGATGCAGCCAAAAAACTAAAAAAAAAAAAAAAAAAAAAAAAAATTGTATTATTTAGAAAAAAATTAAAAACTATGTAGTAAATGGTATCTGCTGTGTATGTAGCAAATTGAAGCTAGGTCTGCTACTATAACAGTGTAAAATGTGATTTTATCTTTTGGAAACTGTGACCCACTGGGTTAGTTTCCATATGCAGCCCATCCTATCAAGGTGGTGGCAATGTGAGCTATGACAACAGGGGTTTGGGCAGGAGCGGTGACAAGAGGAGGGGTTGGTGCTGGGCCACCCGGCCCCCACCTCCTGCCGGTCTCTGAGCTCCATCTCTGCTGTCTGGGCTTCGACGTGATTTCCCCACTGGACCCACTGGCCACTGCCCTGCCTGTTGTCTCTGTCGTAATGCCCTGCCCACCTCGTGCTTTTGCTCTGCTGTGTCCAGGCAGCACCTGGGGGAAGATTCACATCTTGCTGCTTCTGAGCTCTATGAGAGCGGAGGTGATTGAACCTCCTCGGCTGTTTATGGTCCATCTTCCTAGAAGCCAAGACAGCAGCCCTTCCCTGGCAGCCGGGGACGGACCCCCGGCCTCCTTGCCTCTTTGTCCTTCATCCACAGCCAGCCCATCTCTAGCCGGAGGGAAGCCCGTCTCTTGGGTCTGCTTCTTCCAGACCTCGGCCTCCCTGGTTCTCTAGATTCTCCTCGGGGGTCTCTGTAACGAGGAACCATCCTGAGGACTCGCCTGTCGTCTGTGTTAGGGGTCCTGCCCTGGGCAGTGCCCTCAGACACAAGCCTCCTCAGCTAAGGGACAAGACAGGGGACAATGACAAAATCAGTATTTCCCTGCCGGGTCTGCACAGTCCTTGGCAGTCACTACACTGGGCCCGCGACAGTGCGGGGGCCGCCTCCCCCTGCCTGAGGCCGGGCTGCCCCGCTTACCCTGCAGCCTGGCCTTAGTGAGCCGCAGGTGGGGAAAGGCAGCAGGCTTAAAGAGAAGCAACGCGGAATAGAAGGGCACGTGGTTCACGTTTTGAAAAAGAAAATAGGGCCACTCCATTTTTGTGCCTCCTTATGACTTTTATTTTAAGGGATGGCTGTATTTTTAAATTGAGATATGATTGGCATATAATACTGTATTAACTGTAGGTATATAGCATAATGATTTGTGGAGATTGTTATATCTTTAACAGCTTTGTTGAGGTATAGTTGACACAGCGTCCACTTTGATAGGTTGTGATACATGTACACACTGGTGAAACTGTCGTCACAGTGAACAAGTGGACACAGCCCTGTGGCCACTGTCCCCCAGAACTTCCTGTCCCTGCTGTCACCCCTCTTCCACTCCCTGTCTGTCTTCATCCCTATCACCAGGGAACTTTCTCTTACCATAGATTAGTTTTTAATTTTCTAGAAACTTGGAATCACACTAAATGTACTCCTTTTTGCCTGGCTTCTTACATAATTATGCTCTCAACATAATTATTTTGCGATTTCTTCAGGCTGTTGCACTTACCAACAGGTGATGCATTTTTATTGCTGAGCAGTGTTTCATGGTTAAGGATGTATCCACTTGGTTTTTCCATTCCCTTTTGGACTGGGCTGTCTCCAGTTCTGTCTGTAACAACAAATCATCTACAAACATGGGTAGAGGCACATGTTTTTCTCTCTTGGATAAGTAGAAATTAGTTCTGCAAAGAAGATCCATGGATGGCAAATAAGCACATGAAAAGATACTCAAAATCACTAGTCATTATGGAAACAAAAGTCACAATGAGTCACCACTACACGCTTATTAAAATGTGTAAAGTTAGAAAGGCTGACCAGCCTAAGTGCTGTTGAGGAGATGACCTCTGGGTGAGAAAACAGTTGACAAAGAGACACACCTGCCTCTTTATCTGGAACCATCAGATCCTCGCAAGCCCCTGAGTGTGAGTGCATTTGCAGGTGAAGGCAGATGGGGGGCAATGCAAGAGGAGGTGGGAAGGAGGCCACTCATCAAGGTGGCTATAAAATGACCTTCCCCCTTTCTATGTGGTAATAATTCAAATTAATCAGCTTATGAATATTTCTTGATCAAGTCCAGGTGGAAGCAAGATAAGAAAAAGTGGAATCACAGATAGGAAAAGGGAGACAAAACTAATGTTTATTGATCCTGTGAAGCAAGAAATGAGTCAAGATCTAGGTGGGGTGTAAACGATAATTAGACATGACAGATCCAGGAAATCTTAAAGACCTTAAAATGGGCCAGTCCTGTTACAGACACATGCCATTGTTGCATATTGCAATGTGCCGGCCCCTGAGCTAAGCATTTGCTATGTAGAATTTAACCCTCATAATAACCCTGAACTGTTGAAGCTGTGGTACAAGCTACTGTGGGTAACTCAGTATTTCTTCCTCATTTCCCCACCGTAAGGACAAAAGTTTACTCATTGCTGCCATCCTACAAGGTAGACACGTAACTAGCCACAACCAAGAGGCAAATAAGTGTGCCCGGTCCTAATAACATCACTCAGAATGAGAATACCTCTGGGTAGAAGCAACACCTGAAGAGGAGGTGGGGTCAGGTGAGCCCAAGGGGGCAGGGCCCTGGGATCTATCAGTATTTTATGGGATGCTTGGGATTCAGTCTTCGTATCTGTGCTACAAATGTCTATCTGATGAGTTATGGGTATGGAGAATGGAAAGACAAAAGAAAATGATGCCAGCAATGAATGACCCAGAGAGTAGAGGAATGATAAGAATTGACATGAGTTGTTAGCAACCTGCAACTTGTTTCTGGGGATGCTGTGTAAAAGGAGATAACCTCTTTAAAGCATTAGCTGGGACAAAGCAAGTAATCCTTTCTTGATTTCTAGTTTGTTCTCAAACTGTGAGGTAAATTCTCCATCTCCACTGTTAAAGAGGGAGCTGGATCTTACATCAAGCTCTCTTCCCTTTTTGCTTTTCATTCTCAGCTGGAAATGAAAAGGGAAAAGGAGTTTCCTGACTGGAAATTGGTAAAGAACACACACACAGAATCATCTGGAAGGTTCAGCCCTGACTGCATCCTTTTGACATTTTTGAATATGTGGAAAAAAATTCACTGTCAAAAATGTCTCAGTCTCACAACATTTACAAAAACCAGACTATCTGGTCAACATCCCAAACTTCCTCCTGGGAAGTGAGGTCTTACAATTAGATAGCAAAAAGGAAAACCCATTTTTTCCCAAGTTTGAGATAGGACTGAGAAGCTGGAGAGTGGCTGCATGTTCGTCTCACTCTCCTCCGTGTCACGCTTGTTGGGCGTCTGTGCTGGGAGTGGTCCCAGGATTACAGTTAACTGTGGTGCACAGAACACAGAGATGGACCAGATTGCGTTTCCTGGGACCCATTCTTCTTTCTGACTGCTGCTCAGATACAAGAGTGACAGCTGGACTCCATCACTTGGATTAATGGGTTAAAACTTGACATCTTTTTAGTATTTTAGGTTTTATTTTCTTTATCAGCTTGACTCTCATGCTTGGAGTGCTCTTGCCACAATATTCCTTTAAAAGTACACTTGTCAGGCTCCATTTGCCACCAGCCCCTTTGATGGTGACATCGGCTGTGCCTGTGGTTTACCTTTTGACCTTATAGAGGCAGCAGATGGGTCTAGTAATAAATCCCGATTATTAGTGAAGGAGCCAATAGCTTGGAAAGGCAGAAATAAAAGTCGGGCAGTTTTACACTGTGATTCTTGTTATCTGCCCTGACATGGAGTTGTGAGCCCTGTCGGGGGGGCTGATGGGAGACTCAGACTGCTAATCCTTCTTCCCTCCACCGCCCTCCCCAACTCCCCTTCCCCCTCCTATCTTTTTCCTGTCCCCCTCCCCCTCCCCCCCTACTGCTTTCTTCCTTCCTTAGTTACACATTTGACAGGTGCCTGACATCCTCGCACGACTTTACAAATTCACCTGGAATTCAGTTCCTACCAAACTTCTACTGCTGTGCTGTGTGATCTGGCCAAATCCCACAACTTTTCTGTGCCGTCTGCCTGCATGTATTACATTGTTTTAAGAAACGTAAGAAGGCTTTCTTGCTATTTCTCTTTTGTGGGTGAGGCACCAAGAGGATCCTGAAATGGCTTAAACGTCAGAAGCTGGGGCTTCATGCCTGTAGCTGACAGCCCTTCAGACAGTAGTATGTGGAAAGGAGAAGGTCTGGACTTCAGCTAGCAGACAGGATTCTTATCTAAACATTTCTAGATATGAACATTCTACACTGCCAGGAAATAGTAAATATGTTGCTATGCATGTTTATTTACGAATTTTGAAATTCAATATTTTATATAAAAGTTCAGAAGTCTCAAATTTCCTTTGACAAATGAACAACAGGTGGCGAAACATTAAGACATATTACTGACGTGTCAGATTTTTTTTTTCTGAAGAGGGTTCCAGATTGTCCTGACTTCATAGGAAAATTCAGTCTGTGTTCTTCCTCTTTTGAAACTTTCATTTAAAGGATTACCCAAAAAAGTATATTTTCAGAGGATTTTGGAAATGCATGAAATAAGCACAGTTTTTGTGAAAGTCTTTTCACTGTTGAATTACCTACTAAGCCAAGATAAAAGTTTTGGTATCATATTTATAAAACTATTTTTATTTTAGCAATCTAGGCTTTGAAAGGTACATCGCATATATAATAATAAATATATGTAAGAACGGGCCTTTGGGGGTAAAGTGGCAAATGATGAGTTTACTACTTTTCTCTAGTAAAGTGATAAATATATCCCCAGGACAAGACAATGTCATTTTGCAAGTACAAACTGGAATCATATCTAGAAAAAAAGGTGTCTGTCACAAAATTAAAGTTAGGTTTCCTCCTTAATAGAAAGTTTACTTCTAGATTAAAAAAAAAAAAAAACAGGTAGAGTATTATCTTTAGTGTCACAAGTTGTCTTGTGATTTGTTTACAAAATATTTTTTGTAAATAAAAAATCGTCATCACACTCTTCCTTTCCTGGTTCTAAAAGATAGCAAGGGATCACATCGTTTTCTTCATGATCACATCAAGGAGGCTTGTTATAAGACCTGGTGTGAATATTAATTTAATAAATCAATAGATGCAGTTGAGCCAATGAATAATCCCACGATGATGCTTCATAACTGAAACAATGGCAGAAACTTGTCATTCTGAGACGGAAGGAGTGGGTCCTAATAAAGTGAAACATGAAAACAGAAAACTTGGTTATTTATTATTAAGTGTGTGTGAGAGCTGTTTCAGTGGAAAATTGGTCCAGTGTAAAATTACTGTTTTTGCTTTACCAGTATAGAGTTGCGTAAATTATTTCAGTTCCCATGTAGAAGTCAGGCGTTGGCTGGTTGGAGCAAAGGAGTGTGTGTATGTGTGTTGGTGCATTGTGTTAATGTGGCAGTGTGTGTGTGTGTTTAAATTGTGTGTGCTTTTTGTGTAAATACCAAGGTTTTAGTTTCATTTAAAAAAATATATATTCAGGTGTTTCGTTTTGTTTTTTACCCTTTGCAGAAACAAAAATAGCAAACAACCCAAGGGCTAATGCATTAATTATCAGTGGCTGCAAAAGCCTCCCCAAAGCATCTCCTCTATCACCCCTGGAAAAATTCTGACATATTATAAACTGTTTGAATTAGCGTCAATCAGTAAACAGAGAATTGGTGCCACCGGATCACAGAGGAGCGAGACGCATTCTAAGTGACTTGGTGTAGTGACACCCCGAATGCACAGCGTCGTGCGTTCCAGTCACCTTGAAAACATCAGGGGCTCCCAGGGTGTGGGGCACCGAGAAGTGGTTCGGGGGTGATGGGAAAAGCAAGGTGCCTCCCGGGTCCCATGTCTAGTCCGTGTATGTGCAGACGTGTGTGCCTCAGATCTAACAAAAATACATGAATAAGCACAAAGACAGACAACTACAAGTGGTACAAGCAAAGCCATCGTGTTTTACTTATTTTTTTATTATGTTTAGGAATAAGCGTTCTGACTAAAGCACACATATGGTCAAGCTACAATTACTTACAATAAACAACCTTCTGCCTTATACAGGGCAATTAGTAAATAAATAAACATTCATATTCATAAAACACATCTACATTTCTCTCTAAAAACATTTTTCCTCAAAATTTAAACCTACTATGTTGCTGAAACTTTCTCTTACTAGTAACAAAAGCATTCGACTGAATATCCATTTTTTATGCCCCCCAGCCTCACATTCTGATAAATGCAATTTGGTTTAAATATCTCTTGAAAGATTCAACTATGCAATAACCTATGATAGTTTTAATATCATTCACTTGGTGAATATCATTCACCAAGTTTTGTTCGTAATTAGGTTGCCATTGTCTAAAACATGGTGGGTGCTTGATCAGTTGCGTGGTATAGTCGTATTTTTAATTTTGGGGGTGAAATATGGAAAAGGAAAGAAATATTTTCTAACTCTCAGGTAAGTTTACAGGTAGGATAATTCAATGCTCTTGATAATTTCCGTTCTCTTCTAAATGTAAAACTCTTTGATGTCAACAGAAACTGTTCTGATTTTTTTGTCTTTTCTATTAAATTAGCACAATGCTGGACAATGGGAAAAGTTCAGAAAAATGTTTGCTAAGTGAGAATTTACAAGTGAATGGATAAGTATCCCAAGTGTTAAATGAACATAATCTGTAAAAAAAAAAAAAAAAAAAAATGGGAGAATGTTTCTTAAGATAAAATCATTAAGTTCTTTTGTTAAAAGAATTTTAATATTTATAAAATAAGACCTTTTCTGTTTTAAAAGACTTGGAAAAATGTGACTGTCACAGAAGAGAAAGAATCCACTGGTTCTCTGGAATCCACAGGGTCTGTACCTCTGTAAAGATTTGTGGTACTTAAGAGATGATGGTGCCAGACATATGGTTTAATCATGATGTATTCAAGCTTTTGCTTATCTGCTTAAGAATTGATTTTGCCTCTAATTCCATTCATTGTTATTCTAATTTGAGTCATGGTTGGTTTTCCTAAAAGGAAAAAAATATATATATATTAATATTAATATAGCAAATGTAATATTTCAAAGGCCCCAAATGAGAGCATAGACTGTCTGATGGGCTTTGAGCAGAGATTGTCCATTTTTGACACCGCGTTGACACGGGGGTCCATGGGCAGAGCCTCCATGGTAATCCTCAGAGGAAGATAATGAAACGGCAGAAGGACTCTGTGATTTATATCTTGACGTTATTATGTTTGTGTCAGTTCAGTTCTCTTCATTTCTCTAAAACTCTGCCTTTATCATCAGTCCTGACAAGTCCCTTATTTTTAGAATAGATTGAGGTGAGTGATAAGAACTTGGAGGAACAGGGTCGTAAGCTGTTTCACCGTATTCCTGCTGTTCTGCGTATTAGCAGGATCTCTTTCATAAATGCAAACTCTGTGGATACAGGTGGTGACGATCCCAGCCAGGAGCAGAGGCGGAAAAGCATCTCGAAAACCAACGCAGCTCGGCGCAAGGAACCAGGTTCACTTGCTCACAAAATTGTGCACCTTCCAGAAAAGAAGCCAAAGGTTGTTTTATTCCCAAGTGTAATGACTGTCTGCAAACAGGACAACTAACTGGGTAGTCCCACGGGAAAGGCAGTTTCCGACGTGGGCTTCAGTTAGAAGACCCGAAGCAGTGGTGATGTTGGGGGGTGGACTGTCACTTCTAAGAGCTGAAACTTGTGAAAATGCTGATACTCTGATACGATATTGCTGACCATCTCCGACCTGAAAACACAGCTGTTTCTGTGGTTCAGCCTAACAGGTTAAAAAACTCACAGTTCAACAGTGCAGGGTTTTCTAGCTCAAAAATACAGTGTCAAGCACTGTTTCCCTCCTTCTGGATCTTGGTGATTGCCAGCTTTGGAGGGAAGGGACCAGGTGGGGTTTCCTTTGAGGCGCAGAGTGTGTGATGCCGGTGAGAGGTTCTCCAGAACGGCTCGCTGGTTTCTGCCTTGGGATTGAGGCACTGGCACAACCCATCAGGTTCTGGAAACGCTGACGGAAGAGGGCCTGCAGGGAGGAGACACTGGGGGACTGTCGGCCGGGGTTGGACACAGAGCCAGGGGCCCTCGGCAAGACAGTGGCTGTGAAACCGGGGGGGAGGGGGCGGTGGGGTCCCTGGGGCAGCCCAGGGCGGCTGTGTTGGCCGGAAGAGCCATGGACCGAGGATGGATCTTTAGGGACCGGTGTTTATAACACAGGAGGAAGAATGGTCCTAACTGGAGACTGTGAGGGAAGCACGCCCTCCCTGCCCACCAGCCTGCGCCACTGGCCCTCACCTATGATGTCTGCATAAGTTGGAGGTTTGATCGAAAGATTCCAAGGCTAAAAATACAAATGTTGAAGACGGTTGGGCCTCCACCATTAAACGTCAACCATTGCGGTGCTGGCCCTGCCCTTGTCCTGACCGGCCTGCCTCCTGCCCTCTCCAGGCTGCCCTTGACCCCCAAGCCCGCGGCCCCTCCTGAGCACGACCCCTCTGTCTGGCTGATGGCAGAGGCCCATCGGGAAGGCCCTGCATCTCTGCACGGTCTTACCTGACTTCCAGACTGATTTAGGAATTCTCCACGCTCCTTTATCAATAGTATTATTCCGTAACTACGAGTTGCTTGTGCTGGTTCCACAAGCCAAGAGTTTGTGGGACCCACATCTTTCAAGTGACACGCCCCTCAAATGGCCATGGTGGTGTCAACAGCAGCTGAGGCTACCTCTTCTCACTGTTCTGGGACTGAGCAAAGGGCTTCACTCATATTAATGCTCTTAATCAATACCTGATTAATTTCAGCACTTGGTAAATGCAGTACCTGAGGCTAGAGGATATTCAGGGGATTTATTTTTTAATTGAGGTGTAATTGACATATAACAGTATTTTAGTTTCAAGTGTACAACATAGCAACTTAGTATTTGTATATATGGATCTTCCTTGACTTATGGTGAGGTTCTGTCCAAATAAACCCACCATAAGTTGAAAACATACTAAGTTGAAAATGTATTTTTACACCTGACCTACAGTTTAGCCTCGCCCACCTGAAACCTGCTCAGAACACAGCTGGACAAAGTCATCCGACACAAAGCCTATCTTATAATGAAGCGTTGTCTACTTCACATAATTTGTTGAATTCTGTACTGAAAGTGAAAAACAGAACGTTTGTCTGGGTGCAGAGCTGTTGTCAGTGTATCAGTGGTTCACCCTTGTGATCACGGGGTGACTGGGAGTCCTGTCCACCCCCAGCATCACTAGCCCAAGAGATCAAAATGCCAAAGGCCAAGTACGGTTACCACTGACTAGGTATCACTTTCACACCATCCTGAAGTCCAGAAATCTAAATTGAACCATTGTTAAGTCAGGCACCTTTTGTATCGCAAGATGATCACAATAGGTCTAGTTAACGTCCATTACCATACACAGTTACAACTTTTTTCTGTAAAATGATTATTGAATGAATGATGGCACAAAATAATTAGATCCAAGAAGGGCTTGTGAAATTTAAAGGTGCTAGCTCTTGGGTTTACATAAAGAAAGAAACAAACGAAAACACTTGCAAAATAGATACCGCCTCATTTTACAAAAGTTAAATGTATAAAAATGGAAGTCCAAACCATTGCAAGCAGAATTAGCAGACATTGGAAATCACCCCCTAGCATGAAACACCTAGGATATGTGTGTGCGTACCTGTGTGTGTGGTGTGTGCAGGCAGGTAGGTAGTTGCACACACACATTAAGAAACACATAGTAGAAGTAAGAAAAGGGTACTTACCCAGAGACAATCAGTAGGGATGCTGAGCTCTAGAGGCCCACAAGGTACCAGGACCGGATGGGTACCCAGGACTGGGCTGATGGTACCACTGCTGCCCAGGTGGCCCTTGAGGTTGCATCTCCTGCAGGACAGATGCGAGGAAGCCAGAGAGGGGACAGAAATGCACCCTAAATAAACAGACCCTGTAACAGGCATTAACGAAGAGGATGACCTGAGTAAGAATGAAATAGCTATTTTCTAAATTAAAACTATTGTGGACGTTGCAGCAACATGAGCTTCACTTAGCTATTAATCCTAGCAGAAACTTTTCTTCTCTCAAATAGCATAAATGTCTTAAACATTTACGCTTTCATAGAGAAGCAAGTTAAAGTGTTATAAAGAGACCCATGAGGTGAGGCCAGCTCAGGAGATGCGGACAATCACAGGTCAGTCAAGAATTAGAAGCAAATCTAACCAAGTGTTTATTCATCTCTCCCCCAGCTCAGGGCATCTCCTTAACTACGCAAATACATTATGGACTGGACGTATTATTGATATCTTTCACCATCAACGTTTTCAATAAATTGCCTCCCTTTTACAAAGAGTTCTAGAGTTTATGAGGCAAAAATAAATGTAATGAAAATATCTGACACGTTGGCCTTTCCTCGCGGACAAAGTAGCTTAAAGAAAATATGTGTGCCCGTTCACAAAGAGGGAAGGGAAGGGAAGTAGGAAGGGAAGTTCAAGTGACTCAGTTGTGCAGCTCAGCAGACAATCCCTGAGTTCAAAGCCAGGGCTTCTGCAGATGGGTGACAGACAGGGGCCCCCTGCTGGCCAAGTAGGACCCTGGACCCTGTGGGTACCACCAGCCCCCTGCATTCAGCTCCACAGGTCCCATAGTGTCCGCGGGAGGGACAGCTATGACCAAGGTTTTGTCTGAATCCTCTGAATTCTAAGAGAGAAAGAAGTAACTCTTGACAACAGTGGCTTGAGAAACTCAAGACGATACAGACTGTTGAGTCTATAATAGAAGGCAAGCAGTGTGCCCTCTGTCTCCTTCAGCTGAATCACAGTTTATCATACTTACATCTTCTTAAGTGGTTTCAGTATTGACCGATTGATTTCAAACTCATTTTATGGAAATCTTGCTGTTTAATTAGATTGCTTTCTAGTGCCTGGCAGTCCTGCTTTTCATTAATAACAAGTGCTGTCCTGGTCATCGGAGAGGCTGTTCTAAGTTTTAAAAGCCTACTTCATATATAGTCGATCAAAAGCCGAAGACAGCCCATCCCGGGGCCGCTGGGTCTTCATGCATGGCCACCTCATCAATTAAGAGCAAATGGCCAAGAAAAGATGTATTCTTAGCATCTGAGTAAATAATGGAGACGGATAAATGAAATTTACTAAATCAAGATGAAATACATTTCTGAGCCTGTGTCAGCCTTACTCTCAGCTGGAGGATGGAAACACAATTGATCTCCGACCACGACGCGGGAGCAGAGGTCTCCATCGGAGGCTACTTATACTTTAGTTAATGGCATGTTTTAAAATGACGGGACAAGAGCAATATTATCTCCTCTGCATCACTAGAGTTATTTTCGGCTCTTGATTGGTTCCTCTCTCTCTCTCTCTCTCTCTCTTTCTCTTTCTTCTGACAATATGTTGAACGTCAGGCTGGACTCAAGTTCAAGGTTTTTTTAAAGTTCCCTAAGACATCTCAAAAATAAACTATGATGGGCTCAAAATAAAAAAATCTTCTCCTCCTGCAGTGCTTGGCTTCTGCACCCATGATCTGACGTGTGGACACGTGCGCATCTCCAGAGAGGTGAGCACAAAGGCAGAGAACGAAGACCAACTGCAGGGCCGCCTCGGCGTGGCAACTCCAATTCCAAACACCCCAGAGGCTCTGAAGCTTCATGCGCACTTTCCGGCAAAAGATGTTTTCTGTATCTCCCTAAATTGAGATCTCTTGATGGCAAGAAAAAGAGCAAACGAGGGCAACCCTCTAGACACTGTGACGCAGCCTGGGTGCTGGCTAGTGGGCTCCTGGTGTGTGTTTCTGCTAAACACTCAAGACAAGGCATCACGGAAGTGCTCCAGGTTAGTGATTTATTCCACGCCCCAATTCGGGGCATAACCACCCCGGCTCTGCAGATGAGGAAACCGAGGTGATAACTATCCAAATCCTCCTGCTTTAGAAGCTGAGAACGAAGGTGGAGGAGACACCTTCACGGGCAGCAGAGGCAAGACTATTTCTACAAACCAGAGCCTGGATGAGAGCCCTTTTCCTGAAATTTCTGCTTTGTAGGAACCTAGCATTTGATAAGTGTGGAATAGCTGGAAATAGAGTTTGTGTCCGCCAGGGACAATCACACACAAGAACGGGATGGGTCATTGGCCGTGAACTGATCGCCCCCAACAAAGGGGCAGCAGTGCAGGGCGTGAGGTCGAGGAGACGTTCCTACAGGTCACAGCAAGCACGGCCGAACGTGGCCAGAGGACCTGGAACGGCGGCCTGGAGACCGTCCTTCCCTCCCTCCGGTCCCGGTCCTCTAGTGATGGGCGACGTCCCACCAGAACTGCACCGTGGTCACAGCCGATGTCTGAGGCATTGTGGACAGATTCCAGACGGGGCCTCAAGTACGCCCGGCGCTCCTACACGGGACAAAGTGTCCCTAGCTGTCAGCTGGCCCCTGTCCGCACCCTGCAGAGCAAGAAACCAGGGCTCAGGGCTGCCCCCCTAGGAAGGAGCAGGTACTGCAGCCTTGGTGTCTGTTTCTACCTTCTGAAATTTAAAGGGCTTTTGCCCAGGTTTCCATTCATTTTTTCCTCAACTAGATTCCTCACCTGAACCACAGAATGCAGACAAGGTTTGAGTGGCTGCTTCTCACGTCCCCTAAGGAGCCGTTCTCCGTGCACAGGGCTCAGCTCAGTAGCCGGGACTCAACTCTCCCCCGGGGGTCGGAAAGCCAAACAGTCCTGCGGTGGCCCCCGTGCTGAGTTCTACTGAGGGCTGGAGACACGAAGCCTGTCCGGCGCCATCGGTGGCCATAACCGAAGTCAGGGTCAGGGACGCAGCATGAGGGAGGGAGGTGCGGGGAGCACGTGGCCGGTCGTCAGCACACCTGTCACTTTCTCACGTTGCCAGGAGCTTCACGTGCTTCACTCCTTTCACTTCACGGCAAACCCACTTCTCAGAGGAGAGCACGGAGGCTCGGGGGGACCTCCTCGGCCGTGTCCCCCGGCAGCAGTTGGTAGGGCTGGGACAGGACCGTGGTCCCCGGAGTCCAGAGAAGTCACCTCCCACCCTCTTGCCCGTTTGGCTGTGCCTGAGGCTCGTGTCATCCTCATTATCATTTTTATTGTTATGCTCCTGTTTTCAGGATCATCATCATCTCCTAAGTCGGTGTGGAAGGGTGAGGGGAAGGTGGAGTCCAAAGGATTCTTGATGAAGAAGCCGGCTCTGCGGAGGATATTACAGAAGCAGCTGGCACGTCTGTGCCCGAGATGACCAACCCCACCATCTTGCCAGCCCTGCGAGCGGTGCAGGGGCCGGCGGGCATTCTAGAAGGAAGCAAGGTGCGGGGGAGGGGGGGACAGGGGGAGAAGGGAGAACGGAGCATAAACGCATGATGTCCGCGCAGAAATGACCTTCAAAGTCTTGTTCCTCCATTGACCGGCTGTGTGACCTTAGAAAGCTATGAACCTCTAAAAATCTTAGTTTCAAGTCACAAGGATCAGAACAGCATTTCACTCATTCCGATGGGACCTGTAAACCAAAGGATGACTGTCCAGTTCATTTACCCTCATGCGCCTTTCCCCTTCCTTCTCAATCTATCTTTTCCCGTTGACGTATTGAACACGGGCTCGCGACCAGCACCTGTAGGATGAGGATGGACCCACCTTCCCTGGGAGGCGGGGATGACAGCCTAGACCTCGTTGCTAAGTAAGCATGTTCTGCTGCTGCGAAGGTCTGACCCCAACTCTTGATTGTTGGCGACGGGAGATCATAGAAATCTGTGTCATGAGTACATCCCTCAAATTAGGTGCAGAGTGAATGCCTTGGGATACGTGCCACTACTGGGACGCAAATACTTAGGCTGAAAATACCTGAAGTTCTAAGTGGCAAGTTAATAAAACACAGTGCTTAAGACAGCTGATTTTCTTTAAATATTATTTAAACAAAAATACACCTTTCCATATACTGGGCGGTGTCTCTATTTAGAAAACAGTTGAACCCTTTAACAGCCCCACTCTGGGTAACAATTTCATGCCCCAAATATCAGAGAACTAAGCCTTATGCCATTTTTTAATGTTACATTCAGCTTCCAGCATGTAAAAGGCAAAAAGAAAGAGTGTTTTCAACTCATCTGAACTTCCTTAATCCAGACTTTGGATAGAGTCCTCTCAGAAGGTGTGGATGTAGAAACTAAGCCATATCCATAGGGAGAAAACGTGCATGGCTTTTATGAGGTGGCCTGAGGGACACTTCCTGAGTTTACCCCAATCTGTCAAAGGGAACTGGGAAAGTCATGTGATGCTAAGAGCTTGCTCTGCCCCTCACGCCCCTGCTGGCCACGCCCGGTGATGCCCAGGCCACAGCGAGTGACAGAAAGAAGCCCTCCAGAACCAGGTATTAGCACCCATCGCCAGGTTGCCCTGCCATTTATTAAACGTTTTAACCAGAAAGGAACTTTAAAGGGGACTTCAGTTTAGGAGCACAATTGAAAAACCTCTAAGAGAAGAAATGTCTTACTAATTCATTAAGTCAAACTGCTGGTATCTACACTCGTATGACTGGAATTATGGTTCATTAACTTCATTTCTTTATATGAGTTAATTAGCTCAGAGGAGGCCAGAAATTAATTACCAGCTTACATAGTTTGTGCAGAATGGCATTCTGTTTATTTAGTTTCTCCTATTAACTTTTAATCTCTTCAAACAATAAAAGAGGTAATTAGTATTTTATAAACAAAAATGAATGCCACAAAGGCAAATAATTTCCCCAATACTGAAGCTCCTGTGAGGACCCTGATAGTTGGGTGGGTGAAGTTAGAGACCTTTTCAGCGTTAAGTACGGGCAGAAGGAGAAAGGGCGAGTGGGGAGTCCTGAGGTGGACACCCATCACCCAGCAGGAGACAAGGGACCCTCAGAGACGCATCCTGGAGCCCAAACGCGAGCCTTCAAGTGGCTCCTGCTGTTTAAGAATAATCGCCCATGTTCTCGACTACAGTCTCTGTGTAAACTCTCCAAAGACATTCAGACGCTTACAGGAGAGAAAAGGCACGCAGCTGTACTCTGCTTAAATATGGGATGCTTGTAACAATGTCTTTACTCTGTTTCCATCGAGACTTAAAAATCACAGGCTGTGCATCTCATTACCTGGAATATATTAGTTAATCTAATTGCCTGAGACGTATCATAGAGTGTACGGTGTCTCTAAAAAGGCAAAATGACCCCAAATTAAAATTGTGACCTATTGAAAATGAGCTTTCCCAATGAGTAAGAGTCGTCGGCATTTCATAAGAACACATGTACAGTACCGACAAAAATTAATTTTCAGTGAAATGTGTTCTCTGAATTTACAATTATCCTATCATTTCAAAACTTCCAAGGGGATTTTCTCGGTATGTATGTTGAGCCACTTTCTAGCAAGGTATTTAATGAACTACAGGAGTTATTGCATCAGTGTATTTTGTTAGCATAACATTAATATTAATTAAATGTTCATTAAAAAAACTGTATCCTTAAGAGCCTCAAACCAAGGGCTCCGAGTGCACTTCTGCTGAAGCCTCCCTTAAAGCAGGAGTTCCTCCCTGGGAAGCTTTGTCAGACAAACTTATATTAGTAGAAAATATCCTACAAGTTCTTTGAACAAACATTATTGCCTCCAAAATAATAACTTGAACTGAAAAGGTCTACTGCGTTTGATTTCCCCTACGCTGAAAATGTTCACATTTTCTCCATCTCGGGAGATCAGCTTTGCTGGATTGCACATATGTCTACTAAATCCCGTCAGATAATGGAAGGAAGAAAAAAAATCAGTGTACCACATCTTTTCAGTCTATAAATAATGTCAAAAAGAAAACCCTGACTCTATCCTTTTTTTTTTTTTTTTTTCCTGGGAGGAACAAAAAACAAAATTGAGACTTAATAAAGGAAAATTTTAACTTAGATGAATCCTGTAAGGGTTTTCCCCTTTTATTGGTTGAAGAATCCCAGAAGAAAAGGGTTTGCAAAGACAGTCAATGTATGCACTGAATTGCAGAGCCGATTGCATCAATACCTCTGGCCTGAAACATTGTATTTTTCACCGGCTATGTGGGGAGCATTAAAGTCTTCATTGGAAGGGTTTGAATCATCAGAATTGATTTTAACCTGGGACAAAATAGAATTTTTCTCCCCGAGCTCTGCCCTGCACCTTCCTCCGTTCTCGTCTGTGATGTGAAACAGCTGCCGTCTTCCCCCGGTTCACAGACCGGGGTGGGGACTTTATTGGCCACATTAGTCTCCGAGCAGAAACCTGTCGGCTCGCCGTCACCTCGGTTTCCAACAGCCGGGGACGTGTGAGCGGAAGACTTCCGAACGCGGCCGGCCCCAAACCCTGGGGGGGGACCCCGCGTGAACATCGTGGAAATTCCATAGTGCGGTATTTTCTTACATTAAAACAAAATAAAAACTTGCAGAGCGTGTGTGTGTTGGGAGGGCCAGACTGAGGCAGCTGGGCTCTGTTTGGATGAGATCTGGTCCCTGTCCAGAGAAAGAGCTAATACCTCCCCACGTGGAATAAGAGGAAGTCCCACTGTGCCCTTGTCCCTAGGGTGACTGTGTCAGCCACGTCCCCTGTGCAGACAAGCATTAAAGGCACAGGAAGATGCTCACAGTTACCCCAGGGACGCCTCCTCACGCTGTGTCATCACTTGGCAGGTAAGGGCTCCACCTCCGCGGTTTTCATGCCAGGTGGGCACACCCCCCTGTCTTGAAGCCTCCTTCCTTTCCCACTGTTCTCAGCTTTGGGGCATGAAGGAGAGTCTCGGGGGACTCGCACTTCCTTTGCTGGGTCTGTTGTTCAGTGGCTGAAAGAGCCACACGTGTCCCTACATTGTCCACTGCCTTCCCCGCAGCTCTTTTTTTTTTTTGGTCTTTCTTATTTATTCTTCTGAAAAAATAATGGTGTTTTCTCACTATTTCTGAAATTTATTCATCCTTAAGGTAAATGTGCCCTCACGCTTCAGTTATCTGAGGGGCCCTGTCTCTCCTTTTCTTGTCTGGGCCCTCAAGACAGACAGATGTCACAGAATGAGAGATCAAAGAAAAAAGAAAACGGAATTTCTCATAGAACCACTTTACGTCTGTGCGGATTTATTCCTTCTGGAGAGGAAAACACTTGGTGAATAGTCATCGTTCCTGGGTTATTCCACGTAACGCCACTTTCAAAGGTAAAAACATTTTTAACTTAAAAACCTCAGTCCAGCATGGTAGCAACCTAAGTGTCCATCAACAGATGAATGGATAAAGAAGATGTGGCACATATATACAATGGAATATTACTCAGCCATAAAAAGAAACGAAATTGAGTTATTTGCAGTGAGGTGATGGACCTAGAGTCTGTCATACAGAGTGAAGTAAGTCAGAAATAGAAAAACAAATACCATACGCTAACACATATATATGGAAACTAAAAAAAAAAAAAGGTTCTGAAGAACCTAAGGGCAGGACAGGAATAAAGATGCAGATGTAGAGAATGGACTTGAGGACACGGAGAGGGGGAAGGGGAAGCTGGGATGAAGTGGGAGAGTAACACTGACATATATACACTACCAAATGTAAAATAGATAGCTGGTGGGAAGCAGCTGCATAGCACAGGGAGATCAGCTCGGTGCTTTGTGACCACCTAGAGGGGTGGGATAGGGAGGGTGGGAGGGAGACGCAAGAGGGAGGACATATGGGGATATATGTATATGTATAGCTGCTTCACTTTGTTATACAGCAGAAACTAACACACCATTGTAAAGCAATTATACTCCAATAAAGATGTTAAAAAAAAAAACAAAAAAAAACCCTCAGTCCAGGGGAGGTGATGAAAAATAAGGCCATGTGGGTACAGGTGTGTTTCAATCGAATTCCCTCTGAGTCACTGTAATTTTGGGGTGAAGTAGTAAATCAATAATTTTGTGTGATAATTTATGCTCTGAGATTTTTCCAAATTCACAAATACCCCTAAAGCATAGTCTGTCCCCCGAGTAGAGAAGGGGTTGGGAGTTAGACCAGGTTTATTCGCTGCTGAGGGAGATGGTCTTGCAGCCCTGGTCCCGGCCCCTCATTCCTGCCCAGAACACTCCATCCAACTGCCTGATGCACCCCTGGGCTGCCAGACACCAGGGGAAACTGTCGAGCGAACTTACCAGTTCCAGTGACCCCACAAAACAGAACCAAATGGCCGAAGACCTGTGCCTGGGACTGACACACAGCAGGGTATACCAGAAGTACTCCATCATCCCGACCTGAGCAGCCTGGGGTCCCCCATCTGGGACTTCTTGGACTGACAACAAGCCTTCTTGACAGCTCTTGGTTTTCCCAGGAAACCTTGCTACACACACACCTCTTAGCAATGTCACCATCGTCACCCACATACCTCTACAAACAGGTGTAGGTCAGGGTCCCCTGGTCACCACGTGCAGGTCGTAGAGCAGTTCCAGGTCTTTGGGCCCTGACAGCCTAATGCTGCCTCACGGTGGTCACCCTAGAAGGGTTTCAGTGGGGGGGACCCAGAGGCCTGTGTGTTCCCCAGCCCTAGTTACTCTGGCCCTGCAGTCAGGAGATGGTGGGATTCCTGTGGGCACTCTGTAGGCAGATGGTTAGTCCAGCTTCTCTGACTTTTGGAAACACCCATGGTTTTTAGATGTAGCAAAGAGGTTTTGAGCAGTGGTGTAAATGTCGACTTTTCTCCCCACCTTGAGGTTTCAAAAGAATGATATTTTCTTAGGAATACTGGAATATCAGCAATTCAGTGGGCATAAGTCACTGTGATCTTCATATTCATTTGAACCTCGCTATTAAAAAAACCCAAAGTGGACAAAAATTAATGAGGGCCTGAAACTACACGTTTTGCTGACACAAAGGCTTTATGTTTTCCTACAGAAGTAACTCCAGGAACCTCTTTGTGAAGATGAAGAAGGCAAAGACGGAGGGAGGGGAGGTCCAGGTCTGAGCACATCCCAGGTAAGGAAACAGAGGGGTTTTAAGACAATTCCACTGTTGTGAAATTTTAATTTATCCCAAGCCTTAAAAAAGGTCACAATCCACAACAGCATATTCTGAATGCTTCTCCTAAGACAATGGAGAGTGTTCTCAGGCAGAACCCAAAGCGGCTGACCTGAGCGGTCTCACGTCATGAGACCCGATTTACTTGCTGCACTCAAGTAAACGTAGGATCAATTGAGGGTATACAGGAGAGAAAAAAAAGCGTCGTATGGAGCATACTTTGCTTAGTCGTTTCCAATTACGTAGTCCTTGATGCGTATTTTAAATGAAATTGAACGAGATGGTGTATTTCTTTACACGGATATGGTGGCACGTGGTGGGCACTCGGTCAGTGCTGTCCTGCATTATCCTTGTGGTGAAATAGATCGGTCCCTTCTCTGACCTCCAACCTTCCATTTCTCCCAGTTGTCACACGGCTCATCCTACTGTGCACCTTGGAATCTTGAGTTTCCTTCACTGACTTATGAAATTTTCCTTTCAAGGAAAACACCATTTTTCCGTGTGTTCTACTTTGAGTTTTGTGCTTTTCTATTCTCTCTCCCTGTGGTCTGCAGAATAATGACTTTCAAAGATGTCCACGTCTGAATCCGTGGAACCTGTGAATAGGTTACGTTGCTGGGCAAGGGGATTAAGGCTGCAGATGGAATTAAGCATCTCACCAGATGACCTTAAAATAGGGAGACAGCCTGGATTACCTGGGTGGCCCAATGTAATGGCAAAGGTCCCCCCTAATGTGGGAGGAGAGGAGAGAGAGTCATGGTCAGAGAGACGCCGGGTAACAAAGAGCCCCCCATCCACTGCTGGCTTCACAGATAGAGGAGGGGCCACGCAGCACGGAATGCGGCGCCGCCTCTAGAAGCTGGAAGGTAAGGAGTGGATTCTCCCCTGGAACCTGCAGAAGGGGCCCAGCCCTTCATACACCTTGACAGCAGCCCAGCGAGACCCACGTGGGGTCTCTGAGCTGCAGAACTGCTTATTAAGTGCTTGTTACTGGAAACCACCAAGTGTGTGGTGTTGATGGCAGTATTAGTCTGTGAACGCACCTCCTCTGTGTCAGCTGTTTCTGGATTACCTCCAATCATTTTCACTACTCTAATTTTTTTTCAGCCTGAATTCTCTTGAATCCGTCTGCATATATTTAAATTAATATTTTAAAATACTGTGCTAATATGCAATGCTCACAGACCATCAGTGACCTCCCGTGGACTCTTCGGTACAGTGAAAACATCTTTGTTTGTAAGGAGGCTCCTGCTTAACTTAATATTAACCCCCATGGCTCCACCGAAAAGTCTATTCTTGTCCATAGACACCCTTCGCCCTCTGCCTCACCCTCATCGGTGAGTCTGGACCACGGGATCCCTGCTCCGCAATAACTAACTTACCCATCAAGTCCCGTTTAAACCCCTTCCTCTTCCATGAAGCATCTCTGACTTCTCGGACCCAAAGAGTTGGGCTATTTGTGCATCCACATGTATATGCACGCTTGTAAGCAGTGGGAAAAAACACGTTTTCTAGGGTCTAAGACCAAATTGCATTGATAGTAAGAATCATTTAATTGAGTCAAACGTTATGACTTCAGTTGAATGTGTTTTGCATCCTTTGGTGACCACAATTCTGAAAACATAACGATAACCAAGTGCATCTGATTTATTTCACTCTGTTTCACTTTACCATATTATACGTACATCACTTTAGGTACACAGACTTGTACGGCGTAGCAATAATATATATTTGGTATATCCAGCTAATGACCAGAGCAATCAAGCACCTCAGTAGGGCAGAACTGTCCACACTTCCCGTAGCGAGGCTGTCCTCACGGGTCCCCATGCGGTGCTCGGCTGTTCTCATTCCCTCCTCGTGATGTATCCGTGTACACACCAAGGCGATGGACACCAGTAGGTCCCTACCTGCGAATGCAGGAAATGATCCCTTTTCTTCAGCCTCACTCTTGACCAAGGTTACTCTCTTTATCATGTGCAGATTTTATTGAGTGGTGCCACGTGAGATGAATAGAAGCGAATAATGACAGTGCCGCGGTGATGAAGAGCGGGGCCGGGGTCGCCCAGGCTTTACACGGAACAAATTGAGTCCCATCTACCGCTCATCCATTATTTAGGGGTGATTGGCCAGGCTTGGCTTCTATAGATTTGATCATCATTCAGATGTCCATATTTAATATGTAACATAAATTTCTCATTTGGATGTCAATGGCTTGTCACCACAGAACAACAATGCATAAAAGGAGAGGTAATGTATGGATTCTCAGAAATATTTGACATAAATAAATATGTAAAAGGGAGATAATAAAATCTGTTTCTGTCTGCCAGTGAGCCTTCGTGTCAGACTGGACAGCTACATCTAATACTGTGATTTTATGCAGCTGGATCCTATGAATATTGGCCTGCACACTGGAGATTAAGGCACAGCAGATGTTTCTCTGCAGGCTAACAAATATATCACCCCTGATAACGGATGACAAATGTTGTTCCATATTGTGTCAGACAAAACCAGGGCTCTTGTAAAACAAGTGTTACAGCTGGAATAGGGTCTTGTAACACAGTTACCTAAGGAGAAGACACACAGACTGTCGCCTGTTCCAAAGGTACCTGCACACCCAGCGGCAGTGGTGGCCTCTCCGCCAGGCCGGGGGAAGGATGTGTAGCTCAGAAAGTGCTGGTAACTGAGAGCAGGGCTCTGCTCCGAGTCACCCCCCGACCCAGAGCCGATAGGCCGGAGTTTGGAGCGAGCTCCCCATGAGTCACCAGCGTTTTTCTTTCCACGAGGGCCCAACAGCACAGACAGAAAATGCACGAGGCAAGGCGGGGAGGGACGTGAGGACAGTAGCACAGAGATGCTTGGAGCTGCTCGTCTCTTATTCACTCTGCTGGTCCCGTGGCAGCCGGCTAGATTTACGAGCGACCGGCGGAGAGTTAAATGTCACCGGGAGAAGACAGACAAAGTAATGCCGCCTGTTTATGAAATATGACACCAGGGTAATTAGCAAACTTCGTGGTTCCTTCCTGCCACTTCCTTTTGGTCACTTCTCCATCGGAGGCTGTGCTAATGTCACGTCCTCCAGCACACCTCGGCAAAGTTGGGGAAATTAATTCCTCCCTCTTTACCCATTTGTTTATTAATTCTAGGTCTTTTCTCCCTTCCCTCCCAGCAAAGAAATAAATTCTCTCCTGTAACCTTCACAGCCAGCAGGCTTCCAAGACAACTCAGCAAAGATGGAGTTTGGCTTGAAATGTTTATTCTTTGCCTTTCTTGGGTCGGGGCCGTTCACATCGCCTGGGACTCCTGGACCATCCAGCGCACTGTGCCAGGAGGGCGGTCCCCTCCTCTTTCGCCAGCCAAGATGCTGAGAAGGAGGCGAATCAGGCAACGCGGCCACTTCCAGTCGCTTCCCGACTTGACGATGAACTTTCCCACCTCCCTCACCTCCTGATGGAGAATCTGCTTTCCAGGCAATTTTCCCCAAGCAATTCCACACAACGAGATGGTAACAGTTGTTTGTCTGATAAAGCACGTACTATTTAGAACACAGATGTTTGATTATTATTTATTTCTCTCTGAAGCCCACTAATTCAGTCCCAAATGATCTCTTTTTCCCTTTTGCTTAAATTTAATTTGGAGTGTATGTTGTTGGTAAGTGACAGACAGTTTAATTATTAATAGGATGCTGGAATGTGATACACCATCGTTTTAAATTCTTTGGGGGCCCAAACACCACCACCTCCTTCCTCCTGTGTGCTACTGGGACTCCTGGATGAACACAAAGGTAATTACCAAACGCGAGACAAATCTGCACGCCTCTTCTTTCTTCACCATTTGTGCCTGCCTGTGATTTTATCAGGAGCCACTCAAACTGCAGCGCGGCTGTGGGTCAGGGAGGCCTTTGGCGTGTTCCTCTCTCGGGGAGCAGGGTATTTATCAATTTGCGCTTGTGTATCTAAGCGGGTTCCACAGGCAGGTAGCTGGCTATCTCATCTGGGGTCACAGAAGACTTCAAGGAAAACCGCCACTTGCCTGTGGTCCCTCCTAAAACATCGGCAAGGGAATCGCAGTGCAGCAGGTACTGAAAGAAGTTATTACTTAAAGAAAAAAGTAACGCAAGAGAGGGCGAGAAAAAAAAAGCGGTTGCGAGTGTCCTATAGGATAAAGCCGTCAGCTGGTTTTCCATGGTGATAAAGCGCCTCTGGTCTGATCCCTGTATGGCCGGTTAGTCTCACAGATCCCCGCTCTAATCACAGCCAGCAGCTTCGCGAACGTTCGTTCACCACTGGTCAGCGGAGGCCGGGCCCCAGCAGTGGTTAAGAGGCAGCTGAGCTCATCCCCCAAATAGGGTGAGGGCAGTGGGACCCTGTTCTGCTTGCGATGCGCAGGGTCTGGCCGTGGGCGGGAAGGGCCAGGGCCCCCGAGGTGGTTAGGCAGAGGGTTTTACTCCCTAGATCAGCACAGAACTACTGTCCTTATTTATTTATTTTTTATTTGTATTGAAATACAGTTGATGCACAATGTTGTGTTAGTTTCAGGTGTACAGCAAAGTGCCTCAGTGCTACCTATATGTATATCTATTCTTTTTTAGGTTCTTTTCCATTATCGGTCATTACAAGATATCGAGCATCTGCTCTGTGCTGTACAGTGGGTCCTTGCTGACTAGCTGTTTTATGTATAGTAGTGTGTATATGTCAATCCCAAACTCCTAATCTATCCCTTCCCTCCCCGGCAACTACTGTTCTGACCACTTACATGACCTCACTGTGTGCACATTTTCAGAAATACAGATGTTCTGTATTCTTCTTTATGGAAACAGGAGCCCCTGAGAAGCCTGGTCGCGCCTCTCTGGGTCCTGAGAGCACCCATCCCCGTGCCTGGGCTGCCCTGGGATTCTGACCAAGGCTGTGGCATGAATGAGCACCCCGCCGATTTAACAAAAACCTGGAAAAGTCATCCTTGTCTCCGCCATGGACTTCAGGGCTTACTGCTGCCCGTTTGCCTGCCTGCTCCCTTGCTTTGTCCTTGAAAGCCAAGGGTGTCTTACTCACTAGGACTCCAGCCTAAAGCAAAGACTAGTACATGGTAGGTGCTCGACTAAAATAGGCCATTTGAAATCAAGGTGTGGAGTTGCGTTTTGGATATAAGTTACCTGAAAATGCTGTGTGTGTCTTGAGGATGGTGGGGTCACCGGTGAGGAAAAGGGCGTGAAGGGAAGACCAGGGAAGGGATACTCAGAATGTGTAGTCTGGTTTAGACTGGACAACAGAGGACATGCTCAGGAAGATGCACTCGGGGACAGTGCCGCCTCATTCAGCCAGGAGCACGTGCGGCCCTTTGCAGGCTTGGGCTCCAGAAGAGACAGAAAAAGCAGAGAGGAAGCTCCGAGGCGGGGCCCTGACCGCAGGCCTGCCTGGGCACGAGCAGAAGGGGGGAAGCTGCCAGTGAAAGCAGCCAGCTCTCTGTCTGGCGATAAGTGCCGGGGGCCCCGTCCCAGAGGTCAGTGTTAGCAAGGGGCGAGCATGTTTTCTTCTGGTCCATCCAGCCCCTCCAGTTCTGCCCTGCTGAGTGAGGTGGGCTTCATGATCTGCTAAATTAGACACTGTGCACAGATGTTTTACAACCTAAGACGTCACAAAAGTTGCAGCCACCCTTTGCAGATGAGGACCCAAAACTTTACAAATATTTGGACTCTCTAGATCTTGGTATGATGTCTTTATACCACTAAGTCTTTCTTACTTGGTATTTCCTAAATTACTCATCTTTTCATCTAGGAAGTATGAAATCGGAGAGTGAGTTTTTCTAAGGATTCCAACTGAAAAACAGCCTGGTATGTACAAAGTGAGGGAGAAATGGCAGAACACTACAAAGACGCCGTATTTGAATAACTGGAATCCCCCTGTCCACAGGAAAGTCATTCATGACTCAAGTTCATATCCAGTTTAAAAAATCTTGCTTTGACTTCTAGCCTTCAAAGCTCAGACGTGCTGTTCCTTTTCTGATTCTTTTCCTCCTT
The DNA here is from genome assembly GCF_009873245.2 of Balaenoptera musculus. Taxonomy (NCBI): domain Eukaryota; kingdom Metazoa; phylum Chordata; class Mammalia; order Artiodactyla; family Balaenopteridae; genus Balaenoptera; species Balaenoptera musculus. Next base: position 88,952,523 of record NC_045798.1, on the reverse strand, counting down.
GGGAATGCCTTATACAATTTTTGAAAAGTGAGCTGCTTTGAAAAATGGAACAGTATTAACATAATAATTAAAGAACTCACAAAGTGGGAGGTGGGCAGGGATGCAGAGGGGAGGGCAGGGCAGAACAGGCTTCTCAGAAGGTAGCTCCTCACCCCACAGCTTGAAGGGGGCACCTGGGGTTCCTGAGCTGGGGATTTTCAATCGAGGAGAAAGATGCCGTGATTACCAGGAAGGAGAAGCATCTGTAGGAACCTGAGTCTAATGTCTCCTTGCTGTGACCCTGGTCTCAGAAGGCAAGGTCGGCATGTTCTGATGTGTTCATTGTTTTTTGCCACCAGTAGTTTGATTCAATATATTTTTCCTAATGCTGCTTATTTTTTTCTTTCCTTCTACTGACAAACCCAACCCCCCCCCAAAAAAAGCAAAAAAAGGACAAACAAAAAGCAATCCTCTTTAATGAGAACCTTCTTATCAAGTAATGGTTGATTATGGAAAAAACAAAAGACAGCATCTGAATACTAGATCCAGAGTGCCCCAACTTCGAACACAACCCTCACAAAACTATTGTGAGTTTGATTATAATGTAGCCACATGAGAATATTTACCTTTATTTTTTGGCTATTATATCTGAGTTTACAAATATCAAATTATTTTTAAGCCCCATCTAGATTTTCAATGTAGCTGGGAAAAGATAAGCTATTCCTTACTAGAAAGTTGGGGATCCACACCCTTTTGAACACCAAAACCTCTGTTAGCAGAGATGGACGGTAAGAGCTAACTGAATAGAGGTGATTTTTATAGGGTACACTGGAAGCTGCCAAAGCTTTTGGGACACGTGTTGTTCCAACCACTTGCTGAGACATTTTCCCAAGAGCCAGTCTCTTCCCGAAGGTAAGTGTGAAGAGGAAGGGACCCCTGTGGGAACAGAGAGCTGTGAGGGGGGACCGTTTAGGTGCAACGTGGCTCGGAGACACCACCTGTGCTTCAGCTAGGTGCACTCGTAGACCTATGCAGCAAATACCACCAGAAGAAAATTTCCCTTAAAGAGTCACTGCATGAATTGAAAAAAAAAAAAGGTTCTGAAGAACCTAGGGGCAGGACAGAAATAAAGATGCAGACTTAGAGAATGGACTTGAGGACATAGAGAAGGGGAAGGGTAAGCTGGGACAAAGTGGGAGAGTGGCATGCACATATATACACTACCAAATGTAAAATAGATAGCTAGTGGGAAGCAGCTGCATAGCACAGGGAGATCAGCTCCGTGCTTTGCGACCACCTAGAGGGGTGGGATAGGGAGGGTGGGAGGGAGACGCAAGAGGGAGGAGATATGGGGATGTATGTATATGTATAACTGATTCACTTTGTTATACAGCAGAAACTAACACACCATTGTAAAGCAATTATACTCCAATAAAGATGTTAAAAAAAAAAACTGATACTGAAGAAAACATTCATGTCAATAAAATCAAGACTATTTTTACTTAAAAAAAAATGTCACTGCAAATGATTAGAGAACAGATAGCAGATTTTAAAAGTTTAACGAACACATGATAAATGGATAAAAACATGTAATATTGCATTTCTAAAATCTCCACATCTTTTATTCTTGTTTGACTACTTTACATAATCTTATAAACTTTCATTATCCCATAGATATTTTACTTCATATACAGTCACAGTTGTAACGTTATTCGAAATCTGATTTGACATGATGCATTAAAGTATGTGTTAGTTTGCTTCTCTTCAGATGAAATTGATGACTGAAATTTTAGTGATCTCTACAGAGCCCCAAGAGTATCCTTGTCCGGGACTTGTATTCCCTTCGGTAAATGTCAGGGATCATTCTGGGGAGCTGTCTAGTCACAAGTTTCCAGCAGAATCAGTCCCCAGAATGATAGGCTGTTAATTTGCGCTTTTTCCTGCCATCTAAAACCATTCCCCCACGAGAGACACTGAGGGAGCAGCAGGGTCCCACAGAACACATTCAGAGACCCTGGAGTGTGTAAGCCTTCTCTGTAGGGAGAGTCAACACAAGCAGTAACGCTCAGGCTAATTCAGAACGCGGTACTCGTGAAAGTTGTGTTCATCTCACAGAAATAACTGAAACGTCACTGCGGCCAAGGTAAGGCTCTTCAATCCCCAGTTCCCCTCATCCTCTCAACATACCCGTAAACAGGAATCCCCGCAGAGATACACGTATTTGGTAAATGATTACCAGTTCCTCATTCTTCAGATCTGTTTACTAAGGATTCATATTCACCTAACTATCGGAAAGGCAATTTTACTTTTCACAGACTACTATGAACGTAGCTAATATAACATCATATCTGTGCAATCAAAGCTATTTTCCAAGAAATTAAAACAGTGATTTTACTACCCCAAGGTTTTCCCACTAAAATAATCTAAGAATTACAGCTGTATGCAATTTCTTGTATACAGTATGCATTCTGAGAAAGAGTTCTTTTTCACTTCTATACCATTTTGAGTGCCGTCTCTTAAGCTTTGTGTTTTCTTATGAACTTTTTAACTTCATTGGACAAACTTAAAAATCAAAGGAATTGAACTTCAGTACTGTGAGTAAAAGCAGAAAGTCATGATTCTACCCCAAAACATGATTATGCCAATGCAAAGACTATTCTATATTTTAAGAGTATCCTTTCTCACATAATGCATCAGTTTGGGCAGATTATAAATAACTCACTGCAGACATACACACTGCTTGCAGGTACTACGCTAGCCTTTGCTGAAGGGGTTGATTTTTTCAGAGAATCGTTAAAACAAATATTATTTGGGAGGTAAGTGCCAATTCTGCTGCTCACAAGCTGATGTGATCACACTTCCTCCAACTGGACCTCAGAGTCTACATTTCTGCTGGAAGAAATAACACATTTTAAGTGTGTCATGTGTATGAAAACAAAATGTGTGAACATACTTTTAGCTCTGAAATGTCCAGAGTTAAGGTATGCCTTTCCATTGGTATAAAGAGCTTCCCAGATAATCTTTGGTCAGTTTTGATGAAATCAAGATGCGGAAGGATCATTCTCTCTAAAGATCTCCTTACTCTCCAGTGGAAAACACTGAAGTGACACATTAAATCATTAGGTTATATTAGTTTTCCAAATTTGATTTCCAGTTTCCAATTCACTGGTAATGGGAAATCTTAAGCCATGTAGAGGGAATGAACTCGTAAATGATTATCTGATCCTACTTTACTGATTTTGCAGTTTTCATTAAACAGTGGAACTATTAGCTTCTTCTCATGATGAAGGGCCGGATTTCTGGGAACGAAAGCATCCTGCATCACTTGCGTTACCGTGACCGTGGGGAAGATGAGTCCCCTCTCCAGATGGGGTGGCCAGGACATGGCTCTCCAAGTGCGAGAAGCGCCACATTTGCACATCAGGATGTGTTGTGTTGTCTGCTTTAGAGAAAAATGTTTAACGTCAAAATGAAGGAGATATTGATCTGGAATTAGAACTCAAATTCCGGTAGTGTATTGCTGTGTGATCTCGGGACAGCCCCCTGGACCTTCCAGACCTTCAAGCTCCCACCTGAGTGAAGCTTTTGAATCGAGTGTCGTCTATGCTTCATGCCGCCTGATCAGAGGGTGACCCCCAGATGTAAGGCCTTTGTCAAATGTCCATTTAGGGTCCAGCCCATGGCCGCTTTCCAGTCAACATCACGAGACTTGGAAAGGACACTGTTTCAACCCTCATTTCTGTCTGATGCCTTAATGCACAGAGTTCTCTTTGCTGACTGTTTAGTCCTTGACATCTTTAAAGATATGTGGTCCTCACGATGCTATTTTATGATATTCGGCTCTGCCACGACAGCACGTTGATGAAGAGGAAAACTATAAGGGGAACGACGTGAGGAGGAAGACATGCTGTTCTTAATTAAGCAGACGATGAGAGGGGAGCCGAGGACACCGACAGCAGAGGTAATTAGAGCTGAAGAGAACTTGTCAATTACCTCACGTGGGTTAGATGACATTTCGGAAGATTTTTGTTCACATGGTCCCACACCCCTCGAACTTCCTTCCTGTTTTATTTGCTTGGAATGTCAAGTGTAGGTAAACTCAGAGGGAAACCAGTGTTGTTTTCTCTGCCAGCCCGGGATGGTTATTTTTATTGTTTCATGACATAAGGCATGAGGATGACTTTGCAGGTTCTCACAGTACAACTGGCTCTGCCAGAATGTCATGCAAGATGACAGAGTCCCAGAGTCCTCCTGGAAATCTCATATCTTTTAGTAAAATTAAATCTCATGCCAACAGTCCCTGGATCTCAGAAGATAAGGTATGCCTCCAACAAATCATAGTTCAGTTGTGTAGCCATCTATTGAAGGCATCCACGGTCATTTTTGTGTTCTATCACAACTCTTTCCATTTTTCTCTCTCCATCTTCCCTCCTACACTTTGCCTCTGATGGACACCCAATTGCGGTTGACCCTGGAACAACACTGGTTTGAACTGCACAGGCCCACTTACATGGAGAGTCTTTCAGTAAATACTAAGAACTACATGATGATTGACTGTACCTGAGGATAAGAAACTCCAATATGGAGGAGCCAGGGATAAGGGAGGAATGGCATGTATGGAGGGCTGACTGTAAAGTTAAACGTGGATTTTCACCTGCACAGAGGGTCCACGCCCCCAACCCCCATGATGTTCAAGGGTCGACTGTACTTAATAATTTGGAGCCTCTTCCATCCAAAGTGGCTCCTTATGCAGCCAGACTGTGTCACACAGCCAATCTATCCCATCCAAAAAGGGATCTGAAGAGAAAGATCGGGGAGTCACTAAAGATCATATTTTCATAGGAAAACAGGAGCTGTGGTTTCTCCCCTCCTTGAAGAGAAGAGAGAAATCTCCTGTGCTGATTTTCTCTCTCTTTTGCCAAACCAAGGTAAAGAAAACTAGGGTATCAAGAGAATCACAGACTCCGTCTCGGGAAAGGGCTGAGGTGAAGTCAGTGGTGTGAATCGTGCACAGTGTTGGGGAGTGTGGATGGGAAGCGCGGTGTAGACACCCAGGAGGGTGGGAGCATGAGAGCAGAGCCCACCCCCACTTCCCCACATTCCCTCACAGCCCCCAGGGCCAGGTCAGTGTGCACGAAACACACTTTCACAGCTGGCATCGCAGGGCAGGGAGCACGTCCTGACAAGGTAAGCACCCCCAAGGCCCCATGGCTGGGTGGACAGAAGGGGGTCAGGCCCACTGTCAGGGTGGATCCAGTGGGTCCGGTTGACGGACAAGTCCCTGCCTACCCCTCCTGACCTCAAGTGCACGCTCAGACAAAAAGGTGTCAGAAGAGTTGTCCTGGAGTCCAGGAGGGCCGCCCTAAGATGCTAATGATGTCCTTGGGGCTTTGTAGAGGTGAAACCAGGTGCCACTACGCCCTCTGTTGAGGAAATTGGTGCCTCTATTACTTGGACTGGAGGTAAAGCAAGGCGCGTGGTGGGTCTCCCACGTGTGATCATATGGAGGAAATCAATACTTTAAGGTATTGCGAGACAAACGGTGGTGGAGAACAAGACATATGACTATTGGAGAACTTCTGATAACTGACAGTAACTGGAATTGAGAGTCTAAAGTACACGTTTAAAGAGTTAGACAATCTTAGAACTTTTATCCCAATAACATGCCTCTAAATTTCTAATATATATTTATAATACAAATCTCTTCCAAAAACAATCAGTTAGATGAACACTTTGCTGTTTTCCCCCGCCTTTTGTGTCATCTTAATTCTTAAAATGGTAGATGTAAGAGGAATATTACTTAAAATAAAAATATATTCAGGAAAGATTAGATTCCAATAATCACGCGGAAGGTTTATGGTCTATGCACCTGAATCTTTTCTTCAAATCACAGATTTGCAATTGTGGGGTGCAAATTGCTAGACACTGGCTGGTGGGGGTAGGACAGGAGACATGGGGTAAGCACACAAAACCTTACACCCGTTATCCCCCCGGTGCCCTGTGGTCGTGAGGATCACATGAGTAAAGACAGTTTTTTAAAAATCCCTTTCTCTTCCTGCAAGGATAGGGTCCCTGAGGGTGATGCCTCAGAGTTTCCTCCACCTCCTTCCACTTGGATCAAGTGCCTTCAGTTTCTCAAAGTAATTCAATTTTATGACACTTCTATGTGTTTATTAGGTCCTACGCAGAATTCTTCCCTGTGTATCCTCATTTCATATTAAAATATTCATAATGATGACAATAAGATACACAAAGATATTAAGCTTCAGTGGAGAAGAGGGGGCGAAGTAGGAACAGCCTTTTTCTAAAAAAAAACTTCAAATATTACAGAGCAAACGTATTTTTTATCTATATGAAAGACAACAAAACTGTGCATTCCAAAGTGTTCACTGTTTGAATTTAAACTTTTCTGTTAGAATTTTAGTTTTGGGCACTAAACAAGTGACTTTCTTTTTTCCCATCTGATTAGACAGATCAAAAAATAAGCAGTGCCTCCTTTCATAAACACAGAAAGAACTTCCATCCCTCCAGCCAAGAGGTCTTCACGATTGGTGCCAGGCTTTGTCTTTAAATTGGTTATACTGTTGTTTGACAGGCTGTAGAAAATGTGAGTTGATCTGTTTATTTTTCATATTTTAAACCAGCTGCTCGTGTCTCCCAGGTCAGCGATGTTACTGAGCAGTGTTCTCAGAAAATGTTCATAAACACACAGCGGCTGGACTCATGAGCAAATCTGTAGCAAATGCTATAACTAATTTTCATGGGTGGACACAGATTGGACAGTTTATTCTCAGGCAAATTCCAAATGCAAATTGCATTATAATCTCCCCCAAGGATTTTGTGTCTTAATAGTTCTTCGTTCTTCCTACGCCACCCACTGTCAGTGACCCAGATCTCTTCATCTAAAATGAGCTGTCCTCCGCAGAGGAGGGGACACCACTGGTAGTGAGTTTATGCCGAGCTGTCTACACAGCCTGCTTCATCTCGCTCAAGAACACGGAGGTGCCTTTACCTAGGGGCTAGTTTGGGTTGAAGCCCGACTCCTGATTTGTGGACCCCAATTTTCCCAGCTTGGAACTAACAGGCGTGGGGACCATGACCCATGACCTCATTGGGTCATATTATGAGACATGGTTTAGCACGCCCAGCCCCTGAGTCACGTGACCATCAAGAGACAGACACATCAAAAATAAAAATTGTTTGGAACAAGGGGAGGCAGGGAGGACATCAGAGCTGAATTCTCTCTCTGCAAAACCCTGGACACTGCATTGAAAGATGATCAACTTAGGATAAAGCAGAGAGGTGAATTCTACTTAGGGGGCAGGAAAGTCCCACTATGACAGTTTTGCTGAATTTTATTGATGCTAAGTCAGCCACATATTGATGTTAGAAAAAAAATCAGATTAGCTATTAAATTATCATGCCTTATTCTTCAGGCGGATGTTCTAATGGTGGACAAACATTAAAAAACACGGTTGACATCTCCACGAAGTTGTTCCAGATAGTCTAGGGTGAGGAGAAATTCCTCCTGAATGGGGAAGTGGGGGGAGCTTTTCTTGATTTCTACAAATACGTAAACCAGGGTCTCACCTGGATCAATTCAAAATAATAGAACACACTGGCTGGCATGCCTTGTGTAGCTGGAAAGAAGTCAAGGTCCACAGCTGATCTTTCACCATTTGAATGTAAGCAGATTTAAGCTGAGCTCAGGATGGAGTGAGGAGGGCATTCATGCGGCACCTCGCTCTCTCTGCTGAGGTCCACGATGCATAGAAGACCGGGGTGGGTTTTGGGGGTGAATCTCCTCTTGAACAGTTGTGATGATCAGCGCCTCCCCTTCTTCCTACCCCTTCCTTTTTTGGTCAGATCATCTTGGCACAAACAAACTTTGTTAACAGCTTTAAACTTGGAAGCCTCCCTTTTTAAATATTTGCCGCTACATAATTGAAACAGCTGTTTTAATGAGGTACCTACTGTCATCATTTTACCCCGGCTGAGCTGGGTGACAACAAAGCAGTAATAACGAATTCAATAATAATTAACTCGGGTCATCTGCTCATCTGTCACGGCCCATCAGCTTTAGGGAGAAAAATCCCAGTGAACTTCTCTCTTTTGTGAGCTTTCCAAAACTCTGCAATAAAATGCTTAGAGAGGACTCTAGGTAGCCCTTCAAAAGTTCTAAGCAAACTGGTAAGTAGGTTAATTAAATTTTATGCATGTTTAAATGCTAACGGTTACATTCCTGACATTACAGTGTAATCTGATATGGAATGATGTCATGCAAGCAGTGGTTTTAGTGCCGAAACGCATTTCCTTCCCATGTAGAGCGGCGGCTCTGGATCATTTATCGAAGGGCAGGAAGTTGACAGCTTTGGAAAGCCAGGTTTCATTCAGGTCCCTTAACTTGTCTGATGCATGCTAATCAGGGGTGTCGCAGCAAACAACTGCTCTAAACCCAGCAGCAAACCTGGAGGGTCATCAAAACATCGGTGTTTTTTTGTGTCCTGCTTCTCAATTCATACTCCTGGCTCTGTGGGTTGGAGAAGCACCCTGCTTGCTGGTCAGGATTCTGAAAATGAAAGTCAGGTCAAATTTCCTGCTTCCTCCAAAGCATTTATCTTCTGCTCTGCCCCCAACCTCCCATTTTCTTCTTTTACAGAATTTCACAAGACTGTCATATTTTTGAGCACAAGCTTTTGCTTATCTGTAAGGTGTGATGGACGACAGGTCCACCTTATAGACAAGTGGTTCCAGCCTCACTAGTAATGCAGGGCAGCGCTTCCCAAAGTGTCCTGGGCACAGGGGCCATCTGGGGATGTGTGAAGAGGAAAATCATGATTCTGTAGGTCTGGGTTCCAGCCCGAGAGTCAGCATTTATAACAAGCTCCCAGCCGAGGCTGATCTGCTGGAAGGAAGACCATGTTTTGAGTATAACTTTGGTCGGTTCTGGACAAAAAGAAGCAGAAACATGAGATAATTATGCCAAAGCTTGGGGCCACCTTTCTCATCTCAGTTCATTGTTCATTAATTATCTTCATACTTTTGGACAAAAGTATTCAAGACTCCTATTGTCTGGACAGCGTTCTTGGTTCTACACGTGTTATTCAGCCTGACAAGCTACAATCTGACCAGAAACAGGGGTCTTTTCAGTCCCACCACGAAGCTAAATTTTATAGTTTCGGCTTTTTCCTCTAAATGACACTTAGCTGATGGAGTACTTTGTTCTTTGGAATTCTGTGAAGTGGAGACTATGGTATATTTAAAATATTAGACATTCAGTCAGAGAATAGCAGCACTACTATTAGAGTGAATAATAATTATAATAATAAAGGAGCACGGGTGGCCATATCTTTTAGGAGCTCAATTTTGATCCCCATTTGAGAGAACTGAAACTGATAGCACGAACACAACACCTTCCGATGTAAACAGTGAAATTTTAACTTTAGTCAAATTGGTAAATTCTTGCTAATATCTCAGCATCATGTTGGATTGTAAAGGAAAGTTCATAACTCAAAACCATACAGCTCATGCAAACTAGTGTATATAAAGAATGGATAAACGACAAGGTCCTACTCTATAGCACAAGGATCTATATTCAATATCCTGTGATAAACCATAATGGGAAAGAACATAAAAAAGAATGTGTGTGGGTATTTATATATATATATAAAACTGAATCACTTTGCTGTACAGCAGAAATTAATACAACACTGTAACTCAACTATGCTTCATTTAAAAATAAATAAAGTTTATATTCAAGTAAAAAAAAAAACAACAACAACCAAACAGCCCATGTACTGCTAAAAATTGCTGAAAATCTGTAATTTTCCCCAAATTAAGCATTATTGCAATGTAGGTGTTTTTTTTTTTTTTTTCTTTTTCTATTTTCTTTCCTGAAGAACAGTCAGCTGAAGCCTTCTGTGCATGGGATTTGAACAATGATATTTAAGACAAACAGCACCAGCAGGGAAAACGTATGGCAAAATCCCAAGTCACTAGTAAATAACACCCTCTGTCCCCATAGCTCTTCTTCCTGATACACCAGGAAGACCTTTGAAATGCACCGTGTGTCTCAGGGAGCATCAAGCTGGAGACACAGCAGTGAGGCACCGCACCCACCTTGGCTGGGAGTTTTATCTTCCGCCACTGCCTGCTGACTTCACCAGCTTTTTGAAGAGGTTCAGAAGAGTAACGTTTTGCATTTCAACGTTAGCTCGGAAAAAAAAAGTGCCAAGTGACAAGCGTTGTTCTCCTTGTTCTGCACAGAAACAGAGGAAAGCATCCTCAGCTAAAATAGTTAGATAGTCTGAGATTACTAGCTATTTATCTAGCACTTGGGCAGATTATAGAAAATACAGGATCACTGCAGAGAAGCTATGAGAATAAATGCAGCCTCACTCTCAAGAAGAATCCAGATCAAATCTCTGAACATAAGAGTTAAACCATAAAATGCCTTGAAGAAAATGGGAAAGCTCCACAACATTGGATTTGGCAATGATTTCTTGCATGTGACACCAAAATCACAGGCAGTAAAAGAAAAACAGACAAATTGGACTTCATCAAAATTATAAACTTTGTGCATAATCCAAGAGAGGAAAAAGGTAACCCACAGAGTGGGGGGGAAATATTTGCAAACCATATATCTGATAAAGGATGAATGTCTAGAATATATATAGTACTCCTGCAACTCAACAACAAACAATCATAATAAAAAATGAGCAAAAGACATGAATAGATATTTCTCCAAAAAGATGTGTAAATGGCCAATCACCACATGAAAAGATGCTCAATATTACTAATCATTAGCAAAATGCAAACAAAACCACGAGGTACCACTTCACACCAATTAGGATGGGTATTATCAAAAAACAAAACCAAAAAACAAGTGTTGCAGAGGATGTGGAGAAATTGGAATCCCTGCATTGATGGTGGGAATGTAAAACAGTGCAGCTTCTATGGAAGACAGTATGGTGGTTCCTCAAAAAATGAAATAGAGTGTTACCACTTTTGATGACCCAGCAATTCCACTTCTGAGTATACACTTAAAAGGATTGAATCAGGGACCCCAACAAATATTTGCACACCTATGTTCACAGCAGCATTATTCATAATGTCCAAAAGTGGAAACAATCCAAATGTCCAGCAACTGACGAATGGATAAACAAAATGTGAAGTATCCATTTAATGGAATATTACTCTGCCATAAAAAGAAATGAAGCACTGCTACATGCTACAATGTGGATGAATATTTATCCAATCAACTCGTGTTCCTTATCTCCTGCAATGGGTCAGACACTCTCTGATGGACTCATGAAATAGAGACAGACACAACCCTTGCCCTCAAAAAGTTCCACGTTAGTTGGAAGACCAGTCATATCAGCAAAGAAATACAACATGATGCTCCAAAAGTACCCTGGATCACAGAGCAAACACCTCTACCATTGAACCAGTGCATATAAATTCATGCATGCGTTCATTCAACAAACGCTGGAGTACTCACTACATCCCAGGTACTATCCTGGGTCTAAACAAGAGGACTCTTCTTACGGAGCTTCCAGACAGCAGGGGAAATAGATATTTTAAACATGTAATCACAGTGCCCACAATGTCTTATGAAACAGGCATAGGAATTGCATGCTTAGATATCTATTTAAACATAGGTACTATGTAATATCTATTAAAAACATGGTGTAATATGTGCTTTGTTACACATCAGGGTCACCATGGTGATGGCCATTGCTTCCACCCCTTTGATGTTGGCGAGTGTCCGTGTCAGTTGAGGGTTCCTGGCCCCATGGCCATGCCATTGTCTCTGCAGTAAGTGAAGAGGTGAGCAAGTAAGCACACACCATCACTCAAACGCCTTTGGGGTGAAGGGAAGGTGATAAGAAGGTCAGGGAAGGATGGGACAGAACACTCAGATATTTTTTTTCATGCCAGTTGCAAAAATCAAGTAAGATTATCCTCACTGAACAAATGTGTCAGCTCCGAAGGCAATGGCTATGCCGTTGATCTGTACCAGTCCGGCAGAGCAGGCATTTATCACACATAAAGTCGGTAAACAGGTAACATTCACTGGACGAGAGCCAGGTTAAAACTGTACATATACTTTATTTTCTTTTTTTTGAATTTTATTTAATTTTATTTTTTACACAGCACGTTCTTATTAGTTATTATTTTAAACATATTAGTATATATATGTCCATCCCAATCTCCCAGTTCATCCCACCACCCACCCCTCCCCCCGCTTCCCCGCTTGGTGTCCATATGTTTGTTCTCTACATCTGTGTCTCTATTTCTGCCCTGCAAACTTTAAATTTCTAAAGTCAAAGTGAGCCGTGAAGCTGACATACTTGTTCATATAAACCAGGACTATTTAGGACATTCTGAGCAAAGTAGGTGGAAGTGAGGGTTTTCCCTAGGTGTGATGATACACATAGAAAAAATGAAACAATGCCGAAGGTAAGTGTGCCTACTTTCCTATCTTGCCTTTTGCTCTCACAGGGATGACAGTCTATCTTCCAAAGAGAAACATATATATCTGTATATAAAATATGTGACATATGGTACACATGTTCTTTGTTTTGCAAGGAAAAAAAATATACACACTCTCTGTCATTTGCATTTTCTTCTCACCCTAGACCCCGTCTTTTCAACAGCTCTGCATACAGGAAGTTTTGAAAATTAGAATGTATTTCTTCCCTCTAGAAGCTTACAACCAAATGTGAGAAGCAAAACAGTAAAGAAATAAAAGTAAGCATGCCCGTACCTCCACGATAACATTAAATTAACCTGATTCTTTCTCACGTTCGAGTCCTAGGGTCTGGCTCCACCTGTGCCGACAGCAAAACCAAACCACTGCAGACCCCAAGAGCGTGTATTATAAACCTTCAGAGTTATTGAGCAGAATACTCTTATGTCCCTTGAATCTAATAATAAGAAAAAACATCTGGCTTACATTTCATATGCTTTTAGTTTGATTTCTCTAGTAGTTCATTTTACTCTGTTTTATGGAGATACTGGTCAGTGACGGGGGAAAATTGTCCTCCAGAGAGTGTGAGAAGCTCTTCACTCACCCCCTTTCCACAGGGTGTTAATGGCTTCAGCAAAGTGAAATTTCCACCCAAACCACCTGCTGCCCTAATGCAGTTTGCACATTCCACCCCCCTCCCCTCCTCCTTGTTCCTGCTGCACAGAAAGACTTCCCCGCCATTTACTCCATCCTCACAGCGAGATTTCAGTTTCTGCATCAGGGTGCGCTGTGGCCGGTTATAAGGGCCACACGCTAATTTGTATCATTTTTAAGTTTCCACATATACATGATATCACATGATATTTGCCTTTCTCTGTAGGACTTATTGCACTTTGTATGATCACCTCTAGGCCCCTCCATGTTGCCGCAAATGGCATCGTTTCGTTCTTTTTTATGTCTGAGTAGCATTCCATTGTATATATGAACTTATTTACAAAACAGACTCACAGACTTCGAAAACAAACTGATGGTTACCAAAGGGGAAAGGGGGGGGGGAGGGATAAATTAGGGGTTTGGGATTAATGTATACACACTACTATATATAAAATAGACAAACAACAAGGACCTACTGTATAGCACAGGGAACTCTATTCAATACTCTGTAATAACCTATATGGGAAAAGAATCTGAGAAAGAATAGCTACACGTATATGTATAACTGAGTCGCTTTGCTGTACACCTGAAACTAACACAACATTGGAAATCAACTATACTCCAATATAAAATAAAAATTAAGTTAAAGACTTTAAGAAAAGGAAAAGAAAAGGAAATAAAGAGGGTCACATGTTCTGTAACACTCTTCCCACTGGATGGTGTCCTCGGCAACAGAATAGGGAACTTTCGACTTCCTGCTTCCCGGCCCACGTGCTCTTAGAACTGCAGCCTGGCTGTGAGAAGCCCGCAGGGAGAGGCGGTGCAGGTGCTGCGTTGACAGCCCCACCTGAGACCCCAGCCAAGCGGCAGCATCACTGCCGGCCACGGGAGCGGGCCACCTGGGACCACCGGCCCAGCCCAGCATTCGGATGAATCCAGACCCTGCCACTACAAGACCAAATGCATTAGAGACGGAAGCTCGGGTCCCCAGCGATCCTGCTCAGCACAGCAAACTGTGCGCCCCAAAGCTTCGGGGCGGCTCCCTACACCGCCGAGGACACCCGTCCTCCTTAGAAGTCTTTCCGGCTCCTCCTCATCTCACAGCGGATACTCCGTCTCTGAACTTCCAGTGTTTGCTGTCGGTGGGATTCACTCGGAATTTAAATTCCAGCTGGATCTTTTCCTTCTCAAAGTCCTATATGGGCTCTTCCGCATTAAAAAGAACTTCAGAGGAGAAATCTTACTTTTTCTTTCTTTGTCTCCTCACATTTCGTAGCATACTGATCTTCAGCAGTTTGTCAATTAATTACTTAAAATTACGTCACCACCATAGATGTTAGGGATGAATCGTGAACCTTTGTAAAAAGGAGGAAAGTCCTCCCAAACATGGAAAGTCCCAACTCTGAGCGACAGATAACATCTACGGAGCTCAAAGGCATCTGGAGACACTAAGTTAGGGGGCCTTGATGGACCATCCTCGTGAGAGGCAAAAATATGGGCAACTTAAGGAGCACATGGTGTGTTTCCTCCTATTTATGTATACACACTGAGAGTTACCTGTACTGGGTTCCTCCACGGGACACTCCACTGAGGATTAAAATAGACTAAGTAAGCTGCCTGTAGTCATTCAAATAACAGCCGGAGGATGAAAACGCAGGTCATCGAGCTCCGATAGGCTTGTTACTCTGGGGAAACAAGATGTCTGGGTACTAAGGGGATACTTTAGCCTCTAAGACCCTTTTCGGAGTGTTAAATGAGGGAGTTTGTCTAGTGGGTCTGTAAATACCTCTCCCAACTTAGTCACCTGGGGTAACTTTGAAAATGCCATGATCTTTGCTATCAAGTATTGGCGAGAAATTATTTAGCTAAATTAAATATATCAGAGTCAGTGGTGATGCAGTGCCCTAGTTACATTGAAAATGCAGAAATTGAAATGTGAGTTCGGCAAAGGAATTTGTGATGACACAAATAAAGAATTTATATATGCAAACAAAGTGAGTTGTATAAGCAATATTTTCTCAATTGTCGTTAGGAGAGAGTCTAAATATTTTTAAAAGTAATGTCGTTTTTGCGTTAAGTTCAAACAGTAACCCAAAATGAGGTGAGGTGTCATTATCTATTGGAAACCCTGCTGGAAGGAATAGGTAAAGGTTTAATTAGCATATGAATTGTTTGCATGGAAGTGTAATCACTAAATGACTAAAAATAGTTCGTACTCTTAAATAGGTGAAATGTTTGCTTTGAAAGTACCCTAATAATCGGCACAGAAAAGTCTTCTTCCTAGATTGTACAAAAATGTCATTTCTAAAAGACCCACGGTTCCAGAGACCTCAGGCTCAGCACTGCCTCAGTTTGCACTGTGTGCTTCTCACTGTTTCGCTGCTTTCACAGTGGTCCTCACCACTCACCTCACTCATTCTGCATCTCAGAACCCTCGGAGCACTCTGATAAAACACAGACGCAGGGGTCTCACTCCCAGAGATTTTAATTCAATTGCTCTGCCTTGAGGCCCGAGAACTCTTGTTTTCAAAGCTCCACAGGTGAGTCTAATGTGTGGCTGAGAATGACACCTAAGGGACTCTCAAGGGTCGAATATTCCTCATAATCAACACTTCCAGCTGTTAACCCACAGGTTGGTTGGTTTTGTTTTTCTCAGATCACATAGAAAATGTGATGAGCACTTTTGGTTCACTCGAGAATTTGAAGGTCTCCCCCCCTCAATTTAGGATTTGTTTTTAAGAATTTTGACTACATTTTCCTAAGAAGTTGAACCAGAGAAATTACATTTTGGAGACTGTGACTAAGTAATTATTATTTCCAACAATGGGTGAAATTTATTTTCAGAAACAGGTAGAATAAGTAGAATACTAATCGACCCTGCCTAGTGAGTTAAGACATTAGAATTGAAGGCATTTTACCTTGGATCGTATTAATGGGATGAACCCAAGGCAGTTCCATCAGAAGTGACTTTAGGGCTGGACTAGTGATGTAGAGCCGGGTCCCATACTGGGCAGCTGCTGTAAAGCGGGGTTGGATAGTCAGCCAGCAGCCTGGCAGAGCTGGCATCTCCTACCAGTGCTTCAGAGGACCCAGAAGAGGGACCCAAGTTTACCCACTGCTCTGATCTTCAGAGCTGTAAATTAGAGAACCAGATGCATCATCTGGGAACCAGTCCAAGATCATTTTTAGAAAAGGTGAAACTTTCTCAACAGAAGCAGCCGCACCAGGAGTAACATTCTTTATTTCTGTAACAGAACTGTCGCTGGCCCAGGAGGCAAGCCAGGTGAAGGCATTTGTCTGCTCCCTGAACAAAAGGGCCTTATGTTGTCGAGGCATCTGAGCATGGAGTCATCTGGCTCTCCCAGCTCAGGAATCCATGCTGACCCGCATTTCACAGCAGAGTGTTTTAGAAACATCACCCCTCAGGCTTCCAGAGGGACTCCTGGTCGCTGTCTCCTCACCATGGACAGTCCGTCAGCCTGTGCAGGTGTTGCTTCTTCATCCCTTATGGACACCACTCTGGCCCCTTAGGGCTCCCCAACATTGACCCTAGGACCCTTGCCTGGCTCAGGGCCATGGACTAAATTGTGTTCCCTCAGAATTCCTATGGTGAAACCCTAACCTGCAATGTGTCTCTGTTGGAGATGGAAACATTAAAACGGTCTTTAAGTGTCAACGAGGTAATAAAGGTGGGGCCCTAATCCTAGAAAACTGGTGAGAATATATGTATATGTGCTATCTATTCTTTTTCAGACTCTTTTCCATCATAGTTTATTAAAAGATACTGAGTAGAGATCCCTGTGCTGTACAGTAGGTCCTTGTTGTTTACCTATTTTATACATAGTAGTGTGTATCTGTTCATCCCAAACTCCTCATTTATCTCTCCCTCCCCCCCTTTGGTAACCATAAGTTTGTTTTCTATGTCTGTGAGCCTAGTTCTGTTTTGTAAATAAGTTCATTGGTATCATTTTTATATTCCGCATAAGTGATATCATATGATATCTGTCTTCCTCTGCCTGACTTACTTCACTTAGTATGATATTCTCTTGGTCCATCCATGTTCCTGCAAATGGCATCATTTCATTCTTTTTTATGGCTGAGTAATATTCCATTGTATATATGTTCCACATCTTCTTTATCCATTCATCTGTTAATGTACATTTAGGTTGCTTCCATGTCTTGGCTATTGTAAACAGTGCTGCTATGAACATGGGGGTGCATGTGTCATATCATTCTTTCTTGATGAGGAAATATTACCTCCTCTTTTCCAAAATTAATCCCTCAACCCACTGATTCCATCTTTCCAGCCATTTCTAAGACCTTGATCTACTACCTTAGATAGATGCATTTATCTCCTTTGTAATTTTTAAAATTTTCAAACTGAATACTTCCTTTTTACTCTTTGTATAAAAATATGTGAGACTTCCACTTTCAGCTCTGACATTTAAAGATCATGGAGATCGTCACTGCTCCCTTATAATAAGAAAAAGCTGGAGAAAAACACAGATAATCAATACGTTTTACAAATATACCAGAGAACTGAGGTCACAGGGAAAACTGCCACGCTGAAATCTTGAGAGAGGCAAAGCCAGAGTCCCAGTGAAGATCTGCCCACCTGAAGCCGAAGCTGCTGTGGGCATAAACTGCAGGGCATTTAAATATAATGTAGACGCACTGCTGGAGGCTGCGTGTGGACTTGAAGGAGAGTGAGAGTCTCCTGGGACCACAGCCTCAGGTGACCCCACACTTTAGTGGGCTTTGCCTCCTGGGACCCTCCTGAGGAAGATGCCCTAGAGCCTCTGGCAGGGCAGGGGCAGAGGAGTCATAATGAAACAGGCCAGAGTGCTTTCCTCCAAAGGCTGACTGCACAGGAATGAAGGCTTCCTGTCCCACTTAACAGGGACGGGGTCACATGGGGGAACATTTATGAGGGTCATAGCATAACTGAGTGGTCTTTCTCCCTCACACCTCACCTCACACCAAAAGGGGTCCAGTGTAATAAGAGTGGATTCCAGCTGAAAGGACAGCAAGTTGCAGACTATGTGAGGAGGAGTGTTTTGGGAAGCCCAAACTCAGTAGGGGGATAGACAAGGACACCAGAGGAGTTTGAAACGTCAACAAAGAAAAGCTGGAGAACATATATTAATGTCAGACAAAACAGTCTGGAGAAAGCAAAATTATCAGGGATAAAGTGGGACATTACATAATGATGATGGGGTAAATTCTCCAAAAGACTTACCTATCCTAAATGTGTACACACCTAACAACAGAGCATCAAAGTACAGGAGGCAAAAACCTGCAGAACTGCAAGGAGAAATGGAGGAATCTACTGTTACAGGTGGACACTTCAAAACTCCTTGTTCAGTAATTGATATTTCAAGCAGGCAGAAAATCAATAAGCATACAGTTTTCTTGAGCAGCACTATCAATCAATTTGATCTAATTGGAATTTATAGAACGCTCTATCCAACAACAGCAGAATACACATTCTTTTCAAGCTAACATGGAACATTCACCAAGTTAGACCAACTTCTGGGCCATAAAACAGACCTTAACATTTTAAAAAGAACAGAATGAGACAAAGTGTGTTTGTAGACCACAACAGAAACTAGAAATCCATAGCAGAAAGATGGCTGGAAAATGTGCAAGTATTTGGGAAAAAACAAAACATGTTTATATAAAATATGTCAATGAAAGAGGTCTCAAAAGAAAATTTTAAAAATACAATTAAATTAAAATAAAAATGAAACTTAATATTGTGAGATGCAGCAAAAGCAGTGCTTAAAGGAAAATGTATAGCAATAAATGCATATAGGAGAAAATAAGAAAGGCCCCAAATCATGATCTAAGCCATAGGAAACTAGAGAAAGAATAATTTAAACCCAAAAGCAAAAATAAGAAAACAAATACAAATTCAAGGAGAAATTTAAAAATATTGAAAAAAGGTCAATAATATATAAAAATCAGTTAAAAATAAAGTTCTTAAGAAGAGCAATAAAATTGATAACATCTATGTAGGCCGACCAAAGTTCGGGGGAGACAGACATTCAGAGAGAACTCAAGTGAACAATGTCTGAAATGCAAGATAAAGGTTAATATACAAAAGTTAATAGCTTTCCCTTAAACCAACAATGAGCAATTGGAGTTTTAAATAAAAATATCATTTAAAACAGCATCAAAAATGACATTCTTAGGTAGAAATCTAACAAAATATGTACAGTATTTATATGTGGACAAATTCAAAACTGATGAAAGAAATCAAAGATCTAAATAAATGGAGAGATATTTTGTTTGGGATTGGAAGACTCACTATTGCTAAGATGTCAATTGTTTCCAATTTGATCTGTAGATTTAATATAATTCTTATTAAAATCCTAGCAACCTGTTTTGTAGATACCAACAAAACTATTCTAATTTTTCTGTGGAAAGATATCTCAATTTACTGGAGCAGAGATGCACAGTAGAAGCCACCATGGGAACCGTTGCTGGAATAGAAAACCTTGAACAGTACTTGATGAATTGCTGGAAGGCTCTGAGTGGACACGTTTGAGAGTTTGGGACTCTAAGAGGCCCAGTCACAGGGTGGCTCCCGTGCTTTTCTCAGAAATCATGCAAGCAAGGAAAGAGTGGAGTGAAATATTTGAAGTATTTAGGAAAAATAAAAAACCAACCTAGAATTCTGTACCCTGAGAAATTGTCTTTCAAAAGTAAAGGAGAAATAAGTCTTTCTCAGACAAACAAGGATTGAGAGAATTTGTTGCCAGTAGCCCTTCCTTGCAAAAAACATTAAAAGAAGTTTTTTGAAGAGGAAGAAAATAATATGGGTCAGAAACTCGGATCCACATAGAGAAGGGAAGAGCACTGAAAAAAGAATAAATGAAGGTAAAATAAAAACTTTTGTTTTTCTTATTCTTAATTGATCTAACACATAACAGTCTGTTCAAAATAATAATACCAACAATGAATACAATTTATGCATGCCTATGTCTGTCTTGTGACTTTGTTAAATTAACATTTGTTAAATAGGGTGTCAGAGGGTGAGCCTGGTTCAACAAAAGACCACAAGGGGATTGAAATAGAGAGGTTTATCACTCACAGATCCTAGAGGAGCTTCATGGCACACCTCGAGGGGCCACATAGGGAGGGCAAGGCAGGGTTCAGGGAGATTGTGCAGCAGGACCTGGGGCACACACCCTCATTAGGGTCCAAGGGTGGGATGATTTGGAGCTGGGACAACTGGACATCCACCTGCAAAATGAGGAAATTAGACACAGACCTTACACCCTCCACAAAAATTAGCTGAAAATGGATCATAGACTTAAATGTAAAATGCAAAACTATGAAACTCCAAGAGCAACTTTAGATGACCTTGGATACAGCAATGACTTTTTAGATAAAACACCAAAGACTTGATCCATGAGAGAAATAATTGGTAAGCTGGAGTTCATTAAAATTAAACATGTCTGCTCTGAGAAAGACACTATCAAGAGAATGAGAAGACAAGCCAAAGGGTGGGAGAAAAGCTTTGCAAAATATATATCTGGTAAAGGACTGTTTTCTGAAATATACAAACTACTCTTAAAAGTCAACAATAAGGAAACAATCTGTTTAAAAAAATGGGCCAAAGACCTGAACAGACATGTCACCAAAGAAGATACACAAATGACAGTCAAGTATGTGAAAAGATGCTCTGCATCACATGCTATCAGAGAAATACAAATAAAAACAACAATGAGACAACACTACACTCATATTAAGATGCCCCAAATCCAGAATTCCAACACCACCAAATACTGACCAGGATGTGGAGCAATAGGACCCTCCTTCATTGCTGGTGGGATGAAAAATAGTACAGACACTTTGGACGGCAGCCTGGCAGTTTCCTACAGAACTAAACATACTATTACCAGATGATTCAGCAATGGTGCTCCTTCATTTTCACCCAAATAATCTGAAAGCTTATGTCCACACAAAAACCTCTGCACGGATGTTTATAGCAGCTTTATTCGTAACTGCCAAAACGTGGCAGCAACCAAGATGCCCTTCAGTGGGTGAATGGATAACTAAACTGTGGTCCATCCAGATAATGGAATATTATTTAGCGTTGAATAGAGAGGAGTTTTGAAGCCATGGAATGACATAGAGGAACCTCAAATGTATATTTTACTAAGTGAAAAAAAAAATCTAAAAATGGTGTATATTGTCTGATTCCAACAATGTGACAGTCTGGAAAAGGCAAAACTATGGAGAAAGTAAAAAGATCAGTGGTTGCCAGGGGTTGAGGGGAAGAGGAGGGATAAACAGGTAGAGCGCACGGCATTTTTAGGGCAGTGAAGATACTCTGTATGACGTCATAACGGTGGTACATGTCATTATGAATTTGTTCAAACTCACAGAATGTACAACACCAAGAGCGAACCCTAATGTCAACTATGGACTTGGGTGATTATGATGTGGCAGTGTAGGTTCATCAGTTGTAACAAACGCACCACGGAAGTGAGGGGTGCTGAAAATGGAGGCGTCTGTGCACCTGTGGGTTGAGAGTTATATGGAAATACCTGTCTCTCTCCCTCAGTTTTGAGCACCCCAAATGGACGCTCCCTCCTCCTTGGCCTGCAGGCCACCTCCGGGCCAGGACTGTCATGTAAGAAGTTTCGTGGGAATAGCTACACTGACTTGTACACGTGTGGTGCTTCCTCATACCAAGGACCCAGCTGAGGAACCATGACATGCTCCCACCTTTGCCTACCAGGCTGGATTTCTGCCCCACAGTGTCCTCTGCAGGGGAATCTCCAGAAGATGCTAATTGACTATGAAGATTCCTGGCCCCATCTGTACCCCTGGTGCCAGCATTGCTGGGCAGGACTAAGGGTCTGTACTGTCAAGAATCCCCCTGTGATCTCAGTGCCTTTTCTAGTGCAGCACTTGAGACTCTGGACAGAAACAAACAGAACAGCTGGTGCTTTGGTCTCTGGGAATCACGAAAATCCTCCAGGTGTGAAAGTCTTGTGAACACTGAATAAATATTTCTTAATATCTTAGTGCAACATTGAGCTAGTAAAATGGTAAAGGCAACTCTTCATGGGACAAAACTGCTAACAAAGTTCAAATGAAGAGAGAGCCCTGCTCTGAAGTCAGAGGCTGCCCGAGGGCTGTCCTAGGGGATGTGTACAGCCCTAAGGCTGGTGCAGGTTTGGAACGGGAGAACCCAAAGGAAAGGGTGAACTGTTTGAAAAAGTACATTGACTAGAGCTACCAGACTTAGTAGTAAAGTACAGGATACCCAGTAGAATGTGAATTTCAGATAAATGAATTAATTTTTAGTGTAAGAATGTCCTATGAAATATGTGTGTTAAAATTTATTCATTGTTTAGCTGAAATTCGAAATTAAAAGGGCATTCTGAACTTTATCTGGCAACTTTATAGCTGACACATAGTACATGATGATAAAGAAAATTGTCTGTCTTAGCTTTACATAAAGACAACCAAAAATATTCCTGAAAATTCACCACCTCAAGCTGTCCTTCAGGCAGGAGGGGTCCCGAAAGCACCAAGAAAAAAATTCCTTACAAGTGGTCTTGTACTTCAACTTGTAGAATCAAACACAAGTCTTTTCTGAAGGAAAAAAACCTTAATGTTAGGCTTCAAAAAATTTCAACAGAAAACATGTAAGAAACATGAGCTCACCATTTTCAAAAATCACAGAATTAAACAAAAATCATCAGCAACAACAACTAGAGAATGAGACTAGGATTTTCTACAGACTTTGAAATTTTTGTGTAAACATTTAAAAATATGTATATGATTAATATATTTTTAAATATTAATGGAAGTACAAAATTGGAAGACTGACACTACCCAACTTCAAGTTATTCTAAAGTGACAGTAAACATGACAGTGCAATTGAAAGAACACAGGAATAGATCAATGGAACAGTGGAGAGCCCAGAAATAGAGCCACATACATGTAATCAACTGATCTTTGACAAAGGAGCAAAGGTAACACAAAGCAAAAAATACCGTCTTTTCAACCAGTGGTGCTGGAACAACTGGACATCCACATGCAAAACAACTGAGTTAGACACAGATCTTACACTCTGCACAAAAACTATTTCCAAGTGGATCATAGACCTAAATATAAAATGAAACTATAAAACTCCTAGAAGATAACATAGAAAATACAGATGACCTTGGGTTTGCCAATGACATTTTAGACACAATACCAAAGGCATGATTCATAATAAAATAAAATGATAATAAGTTCACATAATTAAAATTAAAAACGTATGCTCTGTGAGAGACGTTATTAAAGAATGAAAGGACAAGCCACATGCTGGGAGAAAACCTTTGCAGAACACATTTATGATAAAGGACTGGTATCCAAAGTATACAAAGAACTCTTAAAATACAACAATAAGAAAACAATCTGATTTAAAAGACACGTCACGAAGGAAGATACAGAGATGACAAGTAAGCATATGAAAAGATGCTCGCTCCACATCACATGTCATCAGGGAAATGCAAATTAAGACAACAGTGAAATAACACTGCACACCTATGAGAATGGCCAAAATCCAGACACTGACCACACCACATGCTGGCGAGGATACGGAGCAACAGGAACTCTCATCATTGTTGGTGGGAACGCAAGATGGTGCAGCCACTTCGGAAGGCAGTTCGGTGGTTTCTTACAAAACGAAACATACTCTTTCCATAGGATCTAGCAAGTACACTTAGTATTTACTTAAAGGAGTTGAAAACTTATGTCCACACAAAAACCTGCACACAGGTGTTTATAGCAGTTTTATTCCTAATTACCAAAATGTGGAAAGTACCAAGATGCCTTCAGTAGGTAAATGTAAAAATAAATAAATAAACTGTAGTCCATCCAGACAATGGAATATTATTCAGAGCTAAAAAGAAATGAGCTATCAAGTCATGAAAAGACAGGGAGGAACCTTAGATTACTTATATTACTAAGTAAAAAGAAGCGAGTCTTAAAATGCGATTTCAACTCTACGAGGTTCTGGAAAAGGCAAAACTATGGAGACAGTAAATGATCAGGGGTTGCCAGGGGCTGAGGGGAGGGAGGAATAAGTAAATGGAATGCAGGGAATTTTTAGGGGAGTGGAACGATTTTTTATGATATTATAATAGTGGATACATACCATTATAAATTTGTTATTATAAAAGGGTCCATTTTAAATTTGTTGTACACTGAATGTATTGCACCAAGAGGGAAACCTCATGGATGTTAGTTAATAACGATGTATCAATATTGACTTATCAATTGACAGAACCACACTACCAAGAGATGCAAATAATGGGGAAACCATGTGTGTATCTGGGGCCAAGGAAGAGGGTACACGTTAACTCTCTGTAGTTCCTGCTCGAATGTTCCTGTATATCTAAAACTGCTTTACAAAATAAAGTCTCCTAATTTTAAAAAATTACCGAGGGTAATGTCAAAAGGTATGACAAAGAAATAAGAGAATAACCAAAACAACAGATAGATTGGAAAAAAAATACAAATTTACATTCGAAATTTTGTAATATTTGGAGTTAAAAACTCCATGAATGAATTGAACGGCATATTAGTTCAAGTCTGAGAACCACTAGCTCGCAGAGTCATCTAACAAGTCCGTCTCAGGAATCTCCTGGGGATTATCGTTTCCTTTGACTTCCTGATTCTCACTGACGAGGACTCGGACCCCATCAAGCGAGATGGGCACTTGTCAGAAACGGATACCATGTCGATGATTTTGTCTAGAAGTGGCAGTGATTTCTGTCCAGGACAGAAGGTGATTCCGAAGGTGAGGTCTGTGCCTCCCTATAAGGCGAGGACCAGTTTTGTATCAAACTTGACCCTCTGACATGGGTCTGACTTTATACCCAACTGACTATATCGGTTCTTGTATCTTCCTTTGAACAAGCTCCACATCATGGTGGTTCCCTCATGAAAGATTTACTACATCTTTGACAGATGCTCACTGTATATATCAATATCTATAAAAAATGCTTTTAACTTTTTGAAAAGTGCACTTTGCCACAGGAGAGAGGTAGCGTCACAAAGCAGTGAGTAGAATGAACTATTTAATAATTGGTGTTGGAAAATTGGTTATCCATGGGGGGAGATGAAATTTTATCCCAGCCCACGCCATCCACAAACCCTGACAAATCTTAGTGTATTATACTGATTTTCTCTCAAGAAAAATCAGTATAACTTTACAACCTTAAGGTGGTGGAAAATTTATTAAACTAGTCGCAGCAGACAAACCTCAAAAGAGAAAACCAAACAAGAAATTCAACTATATTAAATTAGAACTCCTGTGTCTCAAAATACACACCAAAACAGTGAAAAGACAAGGCATAAACTGGGAGTACAGATTTGCAACACATTTAACTAACAAAGGATTAATCATCAAAATATGTTTATAAAAAACTTCTCCAAACCAGTAATAAAAAGACAAACAACCTAATAGGTTCACAGCAGAGAAAAAAAAATATGGCGAATAAACACACGAACAGATGCTTAACCTCATTAGTAATCTGAGAAATGCAAATTAAAACAATAATGAGATGCCATTTGCACCCACCAGATTGGCGAAAGTTAAGAAGTCTGACAATACTACTTGTTGGGGAGGGTGGCTCTTGGGGACACTGGCTCTGCTAGTGAGGATGTGGCTTTGGCACAACCACTTTGAAAGCAATTTTGATATTAGCCAGCTGATTCCATGACCCTGCAACCCCATTTCTGGCCATTTATCCTAGAATACTTGCACAGGTGTCCAGCCAATGAGAACAGGAAGAGGCAGAATCACTGCTCACTTGTAACAAACCAGGAGAAATGCAGACATTGACCCACAGAGGCAGAGATACAGAAACTGGGGGATTTTCATACAAGGAACATCGCCCAGTGGTGACGATACATCTCCACCGCATGGCCCAACCTGCATCCCTGGGTCTGGATAATTGTAGCTGAATTAAGACGAGGGATCATCTTGCAATAAAGGAAACATGAAGCAAGGTCACCTTCCTCGGACACTGCTGGGGCAACTTTGCCGAGTGCATTTTGGAAATGATTTAGTACCAAATTAAACTACATTTCTCCAACAAAAGTATTATTTCTTCTTACTTTTCATTTCCTGTTGATCCTTTTAATTTGATGTTTAAAGTCAATATTCAGTCCCTAGAAGGGGTTAATCATTCCCGGCTAGGTAGCACATTTTTGAGCATCTTAACACATGCGCTGAAAGGTAAGGAAACTCAAATGTCAATTAAAGAAAACCCACCCGTGTGGGGTGTGGTCACTACACCATTTGTCCATATATTGAAGGGCCTTTGTGTCTGGTTTCTCTATGTTTTAATTGCTGTCCAGATACTGTTGATATGATGGAGGGGGCAACAGGAATAAAACACACCTCATCCTTGCATGTAAAATTTGAAAGAATGATAAGAAAAGATGATGGTGAATTTCTATCTCACAAATGATAAGATGCTTAAGATATAGTAAAACAACTCATACAGAAACTTGCAAGGCAAGTTTGTATCCTTATCCTTGTTCTAGCTGGACATTTGTTTTAATTTCTGTGTTATTTGTATTTTATACTTTCACATTCATCCAACAGTCTTTGTTCCTTCCACCTTGTCATGGTTCTGACTGCCTGGAAAAGATGACTGTTATGTACATAAAAGAGAATGCTCTTTTTTACACTATATCCAAAATCCCACTTTGATTCAAAAAGATATTTGTTGCAAGGGCTCAGTTCAGGAAAAATATACTGTTCAGTAAAATAGAAAAAAGAATGGTGACTCTGAAAACCTTGCAAAACCTTTAGATGAGAATGTGGATAAGAGACTGAAATGCTTGCACGTTAAATTTTCCCTTTCCTCTCCTCCATCCCTGCCCCCAACCCAGATTTAACTTGGCTTCTACTGCCTGATTTCTCTCAGTTAGGGAGACAAGACGACTTTACTGAAATAATGAAACACATGGATGGAAAATAACCCCGAAGATGGGAAAGCTGAAAATGCAAGATTGATAAAGTAATTTTAATTTGGCTCTACATATGTTAAGGTAGTTAGGGTGACTTTTGTGAAGGAGTCCAACTGTGTAAAGACAGATGTGCAGAAACTGATTAAAGACACACACACACCCCCTCCCAAGGCTGGTGCATGCTCCTTTCACACCAAGGCAGTGTTGTTCTGATTTCAGAGCGTGCTGTGTTGCTTTAGCAAACCAGAGCACCGAGGATGAGGTGCCATGGAATTGCTCATTGCTCACTGGGGATGCCGCAAAGCCACCCAACATCTCTTGGTCTGTTGCACTTCTGATATGAAAAACTATGGATCTGCCTTCAGCAATCTTCTCCTTGGCTCGATAAGTATCAGGGGCCAGGTGGTCAGGGCTGGAAGCAGGTAAGGGATGGAGAGGGAAGAAAACCACCCCAGAACCCACAAAAAATCATTTAGCCCTTCGCTTCTGAAGTTCAACTCTTCTCTCTGTGCAGCTCCAGAATTTGTTTTTCCTCCTCAATCTGCCCTTACTGTTACTAATGTTCAAAAACATCACAGATAAAATGAAGGCTCCTGCTGGTGCATTGATCTTCGCCACAGTCTGGGGCCTGAGACGCTCAGACAGCGCTCAGACGGCACGCACGCTAACTAGCACGACCCTGGGCTCCCGTTGCGCTGCCCTGAGAACAGTCTGGACCAGGGATGCAGCCTTGGGCCACCTGGTGTCCAGGGAAACTGGCTGAGGATCAATATGGCGGCAAGAGCAGTGCGGGGGGCAGTGGGGGGCTCCTCTGAAACCTCAGGACCGAATAGAGGCAAAAACAAGACAGCCGCTCCAATCCAGGGTCCGTTGCAGGAAGATGTGGATTTCTCTAAACTCTTCAAGACACAAGAGTTTGTAGGCAACATTGCCTCTTTGGAAGTTAGAAGGAAGAGGAGGCTGAGAGGGTCTTAGGAAAGAAAGCATCTGTCATACTTTTCATTGAACTTCTCGTGAAAGATGAGAGATTTGAGATTTTAAAGTAAATAGATCAAGGTCACATGACCTCTGAGCTCTCCACATGAGCCACGTGCTATATCCAGATGTCAGGTGCAATTTTTAAGGCGTGTTGGCATTCCTGGCACCGTACTGGAGGTGTGGTTTTACCTGAAACCCTACAGGGATTATTGCCAAGGTGGGGTGTCCATATCCATTCAAACCTCTTGTTCACTTTAGTTTGAGATCATTTCTTTCTCCTTAAGAGGAAGGATTCTCTGAACATCACGAGGCTTGACTGAAAAGAACCTTGACGCTCCCTCAGGTAATCTCAGTATTTTGAAGATTTCAGGGCCCGAGAGGTGAAATGATTTGCCCACGGTCATAGAGCAGAGCCGCAAACTGGGAAGCCCAGTTTCTTGGTGTGGTTTCCAAGGAAATGTTCTTCCTCGTGTTTCTTTCATCTGTAAACAGTAGAGAGGCTCCGAGGAAATCCAGTGCATGAATTAGTCACGTGTACTGAGCACAGTTGTGTACAAGGCAGCAGGATCCAACAACAAATGAAGGAAAATTCTGCCCACTTCCAAATGCCAACTGGTGCGTCTTCGAAAAACAAATCGGTATATCATGATTTTCACCAGCCCAAGCGTTTCTGCAATCTGTATTTCTGACAAGTATGAATGTACTTAGAGAGGGAATTTTGAGGGGTTAAAAAAATGTCTTCATCCAATTAGTCAGAAGGTGTCAGCCTGTGTGTAAGTTGACTGCTCTGAGTTCCCTCTGGTCAGAGCAGTGCCTGCCTAGGGCTTGGGTCCGCCTCCTCCCCTCCACGCCCCACCCTCCCGTCCCGCAACTGTGCAGGCTCCTGTGTGAATGCTCACAGCACACCTTCCCTCCGTCACTCCCTGGCTCAAGCACTTGCATTGGCTCACTGCTTCCCACACCCCAATCCTCCGGACATGTGTGTGCACCCACCTTGTATAAGCACCTTTCCTAAGAGTGGAATTGCTGGGACGTAGGGTGGATGTTTAACTTGAAAAATAGCTACCAGACAGTTCTTGTGGTGGCTATACTGGTTTCACTCCCACCAGGATGCCCACTAGTTCCAGGTGCTCCACTTTGCCTTAATTTGCTAGGGCTGCCAGAACAAAGGACCACAGGCTGGGGGGCTTAAACAACCAAAATTTATTTTCTCTGGAGGCTGGAAGTCTGTGATCAAGGTGTTGGCATGTCTGGTTTCTCCTGAGACCTCTCTCCTTGGCTCTGGACACCTGCTGTCTTGCTGTGTCCTCCCTGGTTATCCTCTGTGTGTGCATGCATCCCTCGGGTCTCTCTCTGTGCACAAATTTCCCCTTTTTGTAAGGAAAGAAGTCAAGTTGGATTAGGACCCACTCTACCAGCCTCATTTTAACTCAGTCATTTCTTTAAAGGCCTTACATCCGAATAGAGCCACATTCTGAGGCACTGGAGTTAGGGCTTCAACATGTGAATTTTATGGGACACAATTCAGCTCATGACACAAACGTTCACCAAAATCTGTTATAACAGGCTTTTTTCCCCCTATCCTCGTGGGTGTGAAGTGGTATCTAATTTGCATTTTCCTGATGACTATAATATTGAGCATCTTCTATAAACACAGTGGACATTCTCATATCTCCTTTGGTGACATGTCTTTTATTGCCTATTTTTAAAAATTGGGGTATTTTTTCCTGCTTTTGATTAAATAGTTTTATATATAATCAATAAAAGTATGTTCAATGAAATATGTTTTGCATATTTTTCTTAATCTGTGGTTTGCTTATTCATTTTCTTAATGGTGTCTTTTGATTAAAACCTACTTTTTCTTTTATGAATCATGCTTGTTTTCTTCCAAGAAATATTGGTCTACCTCAAGTTTGTGGGGTCTACCTTTCATGTTTAGGCCCATCACAAATTAATTACTGTGTATGAAGAAGTGAGGTGATGGCTTAAGTTTATTTTTATGTGTGTCTCTTTATTTGTCCCAAAAGATTTCCTTCTCCCTTTGAATTATCTTGGCACATTGATTGAAATGTGATTGACTGTGTATCTGTGGTTCTGGTTTGTGATTATCTGCTCTGTTGACCTTTTATCTTTGATTATTGCATAATTACACTATTTCAATTAATGTAGCTTTCTACTAACGCTTGAAATCAGCTAGAGTGAGTCCTTTATCTTTGTCCTTCATTTGTCTTGCATATTTTAGGTAATTTGTATTTGAATGTAATTTTAAAATCAGTTTATCAATTTCTTAGAAAAGTCTTCTGTGATTTTGATAAGATTGATGAAATCTATAGATTAATTTTGAGAGAACAAACGTCTTAATGTTGAATCTTTCTATTCATGAAAATGGTACATCTCACCATTTATCAAGTCTTGAACTTCTTTTAGCAATGTTTTGTAGTTTTCAGTGTGGATTTATTCCTAGGTATTTGGTTTTTAAAATTATACTGTGAACTATAATTTTAAAAGTTCAATTTCCTTTTGTTCATTGTAGTTGGTAGAAATTGTTGCACTGTCATGTTATATATGGACCTTATATCCTGAGACCTACCTAAATTCACATACTAATTCAAATGGGGTATCTTATTTTATTTTTTTGAGATTTCATGTCATCTGCAAATAACAATGGTTTTACTTTTTCCTTCACAATTCTTGTAACTTTTTTTCTTGCCTATTTCTCTGTGTAAGACATGAAGTGTAATGTCATACAGAAGTGATAAAAGCAGATAGCCTTGCTTTCCTGATCTTTAGGGGAAAACCTGACAAAGACATTAAAATAGAGAAAAATTACAGACCAATATCTCTTATAAACATAGAAGCCAAAATCTTAAATCAAATAGTAGCAAATATAATGCAAAAATATATTAAAATACATTCCTTTGCCATGACCAAAAGTAGACAATTACAAGAAGGCAAGGTTTACTTTTAAACTCAACCAGCATAAATCACTACATTAAAAGAATGAAGAAGAAAACACATATGGTCATCTCATTAGATGCCCAAAATCATTTGATAAAATTCTACACTTGTTCATGATAAACTATCAGAAATCCAGGAATAGAAAAATATTTTCTTAAAATGATAAAATATATCTATAAAAACCCTATAGCTATAATCATAGTGGTGAAATACAGAGTGCCTTCATCCTGAGGTCAGGAAGGTGACCATAACATTCACCACTGCCTTTATTTTCAACATATATTAGGTGTCCTAGCAAATGTAACAAGGAAAGAGAGAGAAAATGAAAGATATTAAAATTAGAAAAGAAGAAATAGAACCATCATTTTTCCTCAAGTATCATACTTGTGTACTTGGAGAATACAAAGACACCTACAAAACCACTTAAAAATGATAAGTAAAATTTAAAAGTCTTCTGAATACAAGGTCAATATACAAAATTCAATTATATTTCCATATACTAGCAATATTGAAGCAGAAAAAAAATTTAAAAGTAATATTATGAATAGTATAATTGTTTAAAAATAAAATACTTAGAATGAGTCTAACAAAAGTTACGAAAAACATCTGCACTGGAAACTTCAAAACATTACTGAGAAAAATTAAAGAAAACTAAATAAATAGAGGATGTTTCATGTTTATGGATTTTAATATGCAGTATTTTGAAGATGTCAGTATTTTACAAATTGAATTATAAGTTACATGTAATTCCAATCAATATTCCTGTACTTTTTTTTGTGAAAATTGAAAACTAATCCTAAATATATAGTCAAATGAGGTAACATAGAATTATTTAGGTAATATTGAAAAAGAAAAAAAATATGAGAAGTCAGTGTATCAGATAGTATAAATTAATAAAATTTATGGTGGCTGGAGCAGTATGGTGTTGTCCTGCAAGAAAAAAAAAAGACCAATGAACTGAAAATAGTGTCTACAGCAGACCCACATATGTGCAGCTAACTTATTTACAACGAAGGTCTCACTGCAATTCAGTGCTGAAAGGATTTTTTTTCAATAATTGGTGCTTAGGCAACTGGATATTCACCAGGGAAAACAATTAACCCTGACCCCTTCCTGACACATATACCAAAAATAATTTGAGATGAATAATAGACCTAACTGTGAAAGCCGGGAAAATTTTAATAACGTAAACTACACCTAAATATAAGAACTAAAGTACAAAGGGCAAAAAAACCTACCTCATGCAAGTATTAAATAATGCTTCACCCAAATTGTCTTCTATTCATTTAGGCCCTTTTAACATTATTTAACTCTAATTTATCTTTATTTTGAACTCTGTAAGAGCTCTTTCATATTTTCTTCCAAATATTAATCAATTATTCCAGTGAAATATATTGGAAATATTTTCTACACTGTGGATTTATAATCACTCAGCCAACATTTCATAAGCACTTCTTATTTTCTAGGTACTATATTATATGCTAAACTAAATGGTAAAGTAGATAGATGAGAGATACATACATACATACATAGATGATAGATAGAGATAGAGACAGAGAGCTATAGATATATCCCATCCTTAAAGATGTGAATTTCTAGTGAATTCTGTTGAAACCCAATAAATGGTAGGACATTAAATAGACAAGTGAAAACTCAACTGTTATGAGTGGTGATAGGGGAAAGACAAAGAGTGTTGTGATAGACATAGAAATTGCACCAACTTAAATCTTGGAATTAAAAAAAAAAAACTCCCCACATAAAAGGACTTCTAAAGTGAGACTTGGAGGTTGTGGACCTGTATAGCTTATAGGTGTTCTAATCAGGAAGGCAGGACTGAGGTTGCAGGCTATAAGAGGGTGCATTATCCGTGGAGAATTTGGAACTAATAATAAAGCTGCCTTTTACTTTGTCTGCTTTTTATTATCACCATGTGCCTGCAATTCTGTACAATTCACTTCTTGCAAAAAACTGCTGTAAGATACAAAACTATAAAACTCCTAGAGATAACATAGGAGAAAACCTAGATAATCTTGGGTATGGTGATGACTTTTTACACACAACACCAAAGGCACAATCCATGAAAGAAAGAATTGATAAGCTGGACTTCACTAATATTAAAAACTTCGGCTTTGAGAACATCAATGTCAAGAAAATGAGAAGACAAGCCACAGACTGGCAGAAAAGATTTGCAAAATACCTATGGGATAAAGAACCATTATCCAAAATATACAAACAACACTTAAAACTCAACAGTAAGAAAACAAACAACCTGATTGAAAAATGGGCCAAAGATCTTAACAGACACCTCACCAAAGAAGATATGCAGATGACAGATAAGCATATGAAAAGATGCTCCACAACATATGTCATCTGAGAATTATAACTTTAAACAATGAGACACCACTTTACACCTATTAGCATGGCCAAAATCCGGAACACTGACAGCACCAAATGCTGATGAGGATGTGGAGCAACAGGAACGCTTGTTCGTTGAAGGGAATGCAAACTGGTGCAGCCACTTTGAAAGACAGTTTGGCAGTTTCTTACAAAGCTAAGCACAGTGTTACCATATAATCCAGCAATCATGCTCCTTGGTATTTACTCAAAGGAGTTGAAAACACAGGTCCACATAAGAACCTGCACAGGGATGTTTATAGCAGCTTTATTCTTAACTGCCAAAATTTGGAAGCAACCAAGATGTCCTTCAGTCGGGGAATGAATAAACTTGCACATCCAGTGATGTACAGGATGGATAGGTAGAGCCTATTGACATACACAGTATGTCAGTTACATACATACATACACAACGGTTTCATCCGTCGCAGCAAGTTCACTACTCTGGTGGGGGACATTGATGCTGGGGGAGGTTGTGTGTGTCTGGGGGCAGGGCGTGTATAGGACATTTCTGTACCTTCCTCTCAATTTTGCCCTAACTTTAAACTGCTCTAAAAAAGGCTTAAAAATGCTTATGGGTCTAAATTCTAAACAATTGCTTCAGAATTGTTGAGTTTTAGTAATAATCATAATTAAAATACATAATATATAATAGAATATATATATCTTCAAATGAGCACATTTTTATTACTCATATTTTAATAAGCATTGTGATCGAAACAGAACTTAATTTGAAGAGATCCTAGTTGTGTAATGAGCTTTTAACACTCTCAGGGTCAGGTATCTGTGTTCATTTCAACAGCAAATTCAAAATCAATTCAGTTCACCTGGGGCACCATTCTCTGTCTTTTAACTGGATTGTTTAGGGTAAATAAAGTTAATGTAGTACAGTTTGATTCCGGTTTATTATGTTGATGTTGGTTTTTCTATAGTGCCATCTCTTTTCGTGTTTGTTTCGTTCTTTCCCAGCTTCTTTGACATAACTGAATATTTTTAGTAGTCTATTTTAATTCTTATTTTGTGTTTTTAACTATATTTCTTTGTTACTTTTATAACTATTTCTCTAGAGATTCAATATGCATCATTTCTCATTGTCTATCAGTTATAATTGTACCACTTTATATAAAATGTAAAGTTTTGTTTTAAAGAGTCATGTGACTTTTAAAGAAAATAAGAATTGAAGAAAAATGGGTTTTTATTTACCATTCTTATCCTCTTGTTCTTTCCTAAAGATCTGGTGTGATTTCCCTTTGGCCCGAAGGACTTAGGCTTGTATTTTTAAGGCAGATAAGCTGG